>NW_019256650.1:0-1127 GCF_002742605.1 Olea europaea var. sylvestris | reverse complement strand
GAGCGTAATATGGTGTGGAGTTTACTAATTTAACCCCAAACTCGCTCAAGAATTTGTTCACTTGATCCCCATTCAAAGATGTTTCGTGATCTACCATCAACGTTTGTGGAATTTCAAACCTATAAATGATGTTATCACGGATAAACTCTATGACATTCTTTTGGGTGATCTCTTTCAAAGGTACCGTCTCTGCCCACTTGGTGAAATAGTCGGTTGCAACTATAACAAAAGTATGTTGCTTGGACGATGGGAGATAAATCTTCCCTATCAGGTCTATCGCCCAACCCTTGAACGGCTAAGGTTTAATAATAGGTGTCATCTCTTGTACTGATGCCCTTTGTATTGGACCATGCTTTTAGCATACTAAACAACTCTTTGCATACCGAACGCATAATTCTCCCATCTTTGGCCAAAAATATCCACTCCTAATAATTAATCATCTCATCCTTTCGTGCACCTCAGCTATGATCGTTCTGGCTTCTTGCAAACTTACACACTTTAGCAATACACCATCAGAGCGTTTCTTAAATAGCTCTTCATCTATTAGTGTATAGTTCAACAAACACAGCTTCATTTTCCTACTAATCGCTCTATTAGGTTCTTTAAGGAACCTTTTAATCTCTGTTCTCCAATCCATTGCATCTCCATCTTGTATGCAGTGAAATTCAATCCTTCTCGCCCTTCTTTGGGTCAAGGGTAATATGGTTCCATACTCACAAGTAGACTTCCAATTCAAAACCTTTGACTACCCTGAGGCCATTTGGGCCAGCTCATTTGCCACGTCGTTATATATCCTATTAACGCATTGAAGTTCTACTTTGTTAAATTCTTCTAACAATTCTTGGGCGATCTCATATTGACTTATAATGGAATCAGTTTGGCATTTAAAATCACCAATCAATTGGTGAATTACCAATTGAGAATCGCCTCTAACGATCACATTTTTTACTCCCATATCTATTATTAGTTCTAGGCCTACGATTAAGGCTTCATATTCAGCCTGATTGTTGGTGCACATCCTGTCTAAAGTGAACGCGAACTTGCAGCAAATCCCTAAAGGATTAATCAATACTACTCCTACTCCTGCACCTTTAGAGGTTTTTGACCTATCGAAATACAACGCCCAA
>NW_019256649.1:0-1127 GCF_002742605.1 Olea europaea var. sylvestris | reverse complement strand
TTTCTTTTTTTTTTTTTTTTTGGTATTTCAGTCCAAAATACTGCACTATATGCGTCAAATGGCTGTCATCACTCCCTATGCTCAATTTCTTTTCAAGTTTCTCTCAGAAACACCAGAGTACTCACTCTCTTGTCAACCCATCCTAATCTGTCCTTCATTACATGATTACTTAACAAACCAAGTGATGATATTTTTTGTTCATTTCAGCAAAAATGTCACTGTAAGATTTGCTAGGAGGACAGATATAATGCCTCCGATTCCTGTGGAGACAAAGTACCACCCTTCTGCTGTTGATTTGCTTTTGATCAAACGACTTATTGCTGAAACTTCGAAGCAGTACCTTTTGCAATTCCTTCAGCATGAGTTTGTAAATGTTGGGAAAGCCTATGCAGAGCGATTGATTGGTAAGACTTGATGATTGTTTCTCGCTGATGTATCATAATCCAGTGACACAGAAGGCTTTTATAATGCGAATGGCATGAAAGACATATGAAGAAATGGTTTCTTGTATAAGTCCAGATATGTGTAGCTAGTGAAACTTAGGCAGTGGCAAGTATTGCTTTGACTAAGGACAAACTATTCGCGTTTGACACAACTGCCTGATTTTACAGTAAATGAACTTGACTTGCAGCAAGTATTGCTTTAATGACCAAGGATGTGAGGGTGAAGTTTGACCTCTCTAATAGATACTTGTAATTTTCAAAAACTTCCAGTCAATCAGTAGCTGAATGTATCTTTATGTTTTAGGGGAAATGGGTTCAGAATTTAGCCCAAAAATGCCTGTTAAATCTCTGACCGCACAGCAAATTGTTCGCATGCATCAGTTGTTCCGTCAAGCCAAGTTTGATGATCCCAGTGGCAATGTAATGTTTATTTATGCATTTCATGTCTTTCTGCTTGCTTTCTATTAACAATCCTTTTGCCTTGTTTAGTAACTTCAATTTTTCTTTGATTCCTACATTATGTTTCTCTATTTAAGCCCTTCTAACTTGTTGCACACAAGCGATCTGCAGTGTCTTAGTCCTGCGGGAGAATACAACCTACGTTTAGGAATTATAAAGGAACTGCATCCAGATATGGTCGCTACATATTCAGGAAGGTTGTGGCTACTGTGGCAAAATTTTCTC
>NW_019256648.1:38226-39833 GCF_002742605.1 Olea europaea var. sylvestris | reverse complement strand
AAACCTGCATGACCAAGAAATGATCTAATGTCCTTTACTGTCTTGGGTGTAGGCAATTTAGAGATCAATTCAATTTTTGAGTTTTCTACTTCTATCCCTCTTAAAGAAATAACATGCCCTAAAACAATACCGGAAGACACCATCAAATGACATTTTTCCCAATTCAAAACTAAATCTTTTTCTTCACATCTAGCCAAGACTCTTTTCAAATTTAACAAACATACATCAAAAGAGGCCCTAAAGACAGTCAAGTCATCCATAAAAACTTCCATGCAATCCTCTACCATATCACTAAACATACTCATCATATATCTTTGAAATGTGGTAGGGGCATTGCAAAGTCCAAATGGCATTCTACGAAATGCATAGGTACCAAAAGGACACGTGAATGTGATTTTTTCCCGATCTTCTAAAGCAATCTCAATTTGATAGTATCCTGAATAGCCATCTAGAAAACAGTAAAAGGGATGACCAGCCACACGTTCAAGTATTTTGTTCAAAAGGGAAGGGAAAATGGTCCTTGTGAGTGGCAGCATTTAATTTCCTATAATCAATGTACATGCGTCAACTAGTTACCGTTTTTGTAGGGACCAATTCACCTATTTCATTTTTTACTACAGTGACACCTGACTTCTTGGGGACTACCTATGTAGGGCTAACCCATTTACTATCTGCAATTGGGTAAATGATTCCTGCGTCTAGCAATTTAAGCACCTCATTCTTTACCACTTCCTTCATAGTGGGGTTTAGCCTACGTTGTGGATCTCTGCTAGGATTAGCCTCTTCCTCTAGATGAATCCTATGGGAACAAATTAAAGGACTCATACCTTTGATGTCGGCTATGGTCCACCCTAATGCAGATTTATATTTATTCAGAATGTTTAAAAGTTGTTTACATTGTAATGCATCCAATTCTGAGGAAATAATGACAGGAAAGTTATCACCTAGTCCAAGGAACACATGTTTCAGTCATATAGGAAGTTGTTTCAATTCTAGCCTAGGGCTTTCAATACTTGATGGTTTCTGTCATCCAGTCCTTTCAGGTAATTCTTTAAACTTGGGTTTCCACGGTAAAGTCCTGTGATCCTGCAATTTTGTAAAAACAGCACAAATGTTAGTGTACTCATTAACATCAAAACCACATAAAATTCTGAATTTAGGAGAAAAGAGTTCAAAAGGTGATAATCAATTGTTGTAGATGCTTCTTCCTGAGTGAGTGCATCAATCAAGTAGGTTTGATGACATTCATCATCTTCCGTAGGTTGTTTGGTGATATGGAAAATATTGACTTTTAGAGTTATATTTCCAAATGTCAACTTCATCATACCATTCCTGCAATTGATAAGAGCATTAGTTGTAGCAAGGAAATGTCTACCAAGTATAATAAGGATTTTAAAATTAACATCCACCTCAACCTTCACATCTAATACTAAGAAATCAACGGGGTAGTAAAATTTATCAACTAGAACTAACACATCCTCAACTACTATCCTTGATCATATGGTGGATCGGTCAACTAATTGTAGCACCACTAAGGTGGGTTTCATCTCTCCTAGACCTAACAACAAGTATATAGTATAGGGCATGAGATTGACACTAGCTCCTAA
>NW_019256648.1:31918-33577 GCF_002742605.1 Olea europaea var. sylvestris | reverse complement strand
AAATTGATTTTGACTTGTCTGAGGTGTTCTAGGATTTCATTATGTTGACTTGTTGATTTCGAAGTGGACTTGAGAGCTTGAGGTAAGGGCATTCTAGCTTGGTTTTCCACAACTTCCTCACAAGGACTGCTCTCATTAGGCTCACTTGGCTCTTTTCCGTTATCTCTAGGTGGAGGAATTGGTTCTACAACCTTTCCTGATCTAGTGGTGATGGCATTCGCTTCCTTAAAATTGGTCTCTTCGGGTCTTGAGGTTTGTGCCATGTGTTGCCCTTTTGGGTTTGGTTGAGCTTGAGCTGGAAACTCCCCACGTTTCCCTACAGCTAAGGCATTGGTTAATTTAGACATATGATTCTTTATCTCTTTGTTTTCCTCGACTACTTGGGCAATCATAGTCTCAAATTTTTGATTTGTTATGACTTGTACCTCGATGAATGCATGTAGGGTGTCTTCTAAGGAATTCCTAGAGGACATGGGTTGACATGGAGGTGCAGTATGAGGTTTATTTGGCTGGCCTTCAGATTTTCAACTGAGATTGGGGTGATTTCGCCACCCCTAATTATATGTATCGGAGTAAAGGGTGTAGGGCTTTTGATAAACGCCCAAAACATTACAGTGTTCCTCATAAATCCCCTCATTTCAGCATAAGTGGCACACTCCTGTGCTAGGTGATCACTCCCTCCACACACAAAACAAGGCTCTAAAGACTCAACACGGGAAACAGATCGAGTAGTTTTTGAATCCTTAGCACGCAGGTTTTCAAGTTCTCTAGCAAAGGCTTCTACCTTTGCTCTAAGGTTATCTTCCTCCTTAAGATGATAAATACCTGTGCTATTCGGGTTTCCAGTTGGTCATAACCTATTAGTACTCTCGATGGCACTAGGTCCAGTCCAGGTATGGGCTTTCTCAGCTAAGTCATCTAAGTAGTCTATAGCCTCATCCGGATCTTTTTGCAAAAATTCACCATTACACATCATTTCAATAAATTGACGCTTTCTAGGTAATAATCTCTCATAAAAATAACTCACAAAGCACCAACTTTCATAACCATGGTGGGGGCAGAGGGCTTGCAATTCTTTGTACCTTTCCCACGCTTGATATAAAGTTTCACTCTCCTTTTGAGTGAAAGATGAGATTTGCTTTTTCAATGCAGTTGTTTTGTGGTGGGGAAAGTACTTGCCAAAGAATGCTTGAGTCATTTCAACCCAAGTCCCAATCAAACGTGGTTGCAATGAATACAGCCAGCTCTTTGCTCTTTCTTTAAGAGAATAGAAAAAAATTTAGTTTGACTGCATCCATTGTACCACGTTGATTGTGGAAAGTTGCAACCACCTCTTCAAATTCCCTAATATACACGTATGTGTTTTCATTTTCAAGACTGTAAAAGGTGGGAAAAAGTTGAATCATTCCTGGTTTAAGGTCCATACGTGGCATATTAGGTGGAAATTTAATGCATGATGGTGTAGATGTGCGTGTGGGGTGAAGATAATCATGCAAAGTCCTAGTTGGTGACTCTTCATGTTCACTATCAGTCATTGTGTTATGTGTGTCAATAGATTCAGTATCAAAGAGAGGTTAGGAAGAGATTCAAACACTGGTTGCGACCTTGTAATGAATCCTCCCTACTCATCTCGATCTCTGTTCATAAAGCACCAAAAAA
>NW_019256648.1:23998-31760 GCF_002742605.1 Olea europaea var. sylvestris | reverse complement strand
AACTCACCAATGACATAAATGAAATTGAAACTCAATAATTTTTTTTATCAAACTATAGAAAGAGCGTGACTAATTCTATGAAAATCTAATAAGAATTGAACCAATTTCAATTACCAATTCATAGAGGAAAACCTATATTTATGTAATTTCACTTGCAATCCTGGAATTTAGAACTCCTAACAACATATTCCACATTTAGTTATTGAAATAAGATTCAAGAAGCGACAATATATCTTAAGCATAGAGCAGTAATCAAATCACGTCAATAATTCAATTGAAATTTAAATTCAACCGATATTTTAGTCATTCAATAAAAAAAACATAATTGAATCCATGAACAATTTAATAAAAGTTAAACAAACATCAAAAGTATAATAATAAAGAAGAAATCTAAATCCCAGAATTATTCGACAATAAAAATCACATTACATGAAAGAAAAGATGTTGAAATCACCAAATTCGATCGAGATTCTTCGTGACTTCACCAAAGAATTTAGTTCTCCTTGGATTTCTTGATCCAAAAATCAAAGAAAAGTTATAGGAGGTGAATGGTGGCGTTTTCTGTCAAGATTAGGGCTTAAAAGTCATGTGAAAACTTGTTACAATAAGTGTTTGAGTCGATTAAGGAAAGCAAAATTTTGGTCCCAGAAAAAAGCCCATGCGGCCGCATGGTTATGAAGTTTTCAGCCCTCAAGTTTCGGTAACAGTGTGGGTGGCCGCATGGCTTTTTTCCTTGCGTCCGCATGGTTATTACAGTTTTCTCGGCCGAATATTTTTCGGTATTTTGATCATAATTTTCTCTCCTGATGTCCGATTGAGGTGATTCAAGATGCGTTGGAAAGCTAACTTAAGATCTACAACTTTGCTTCAGAAACTGTATTTAAATTCGATCATCTTCCATGTTAAAAATGGGTCCCAATATGAGACTGAAAATCGCTACGTAACTTTTTCGATTGAGAATTGATTTGTGAAGATGTTATGATCATATTTCACTTCCTTTGACTTCTAATTGCACTCAATTGACTCTTATCATTCTTGAGTCATCATTCCATCGCCCGTCTCATCTATGAATTATTTGCAACTTGGTCCCTGAACTTTCACTTCTTTTCACTTTGGTCATTTTTCGTTTGTTTCTTCCAAATTTCACTTTTTTTACCAAAATGCAACCTAAACCAAAACATAAGAATAATGAATGTATTTTGGCATAATATAATCACATGAACCCAATAATTAAGAGGGGAAAATATGGTATTTTACTCTTATCACATCCAAATTTTTCTTGGTCCAATAATCAAGTACAAGAACAAAGAGGAAACAATCAGAATAAACCACCAGAGTTCCAACAACAATAGCAGCAAGGGAGAAAGCCACCGTTGAAAGATTTGCTAGCTCAATACATTACTAAAACTAAGACCAACTTTCAGAACCAACAAGCATCGATCAAGAATTTGGAACAACAGGTTGGACAAATTGCAGCCACACTATCAGGTTGAACTCAAGGGACATTGCCTAATAATACTGAGACGAATCCTAAGGAGCAGGTCAAAGCAATCACTACACGTAGTGGCATCCAGTTACCAGAAATACATGTAAAGCGGCCAGCAACTATCATAGAAAAGCTACCTACCACGGGCAAGGAGCAAGTTGATGAATCAGACAAAGCCACAGAAAATCAAGTTGAGTCATCAGATAGCTCACATATGAAGGCAACTGCCCCTATCAAAGCATATGTCCCTCCGATCCCATTTCCACAGAGATTGCAAAAAGGTAAGCTCGATAAGTAATTCCAGAAATTTTTGGATGTGTTCAAGAAACTACAAATTAACATACCATTTGCTGAAGCTTTAGCTCAGCAAATGCCATTCATGAAAGATATTCTATCAAATACGAGGAAGCTGGAAGATAATGAAACAGTCATGCCTACTAGGAATGCAGTGCAATTCTCCAACATAAGTTACCGCCGAAGTTAAAAGATCCAAGGAGTTTTACTATTCTTTGTAACATTGGTAATCTATATATAGATAAAGCATTGTGTGATTTAGGAGCTAGCATTAATTTAATGCCTTTATCTCTTTTCGAGAAACTAAGTTTGGGGAAGCAAAATTGACAACAGTTTCACTGCAGTTGGTTAACAGGTCGATCAAGCACCCTCGAGGTATTTGTGAAGATATTTTGGTGAAGGTCGACAAGTTTATCTTTCCATCGGACTTCATTATTCTAGATATGGAGGAAGATAGGGACGTTTCCCTCATATTGGGTCGCCAATTTTTGGCTACGAAAAGGGCTCTGATAGATGTGCAAAAGGGTCAGTTGATATTGAGATTAAATGAAGAAGAACCGACAATGAACGTGTTTAGAGCTTTCAGATTTTAGAGTGAGTCGAATTCTTGCATGCAGATTGATGTAATAAAAAAGTGGTGTCAGAGACATTCAAACTAGATTACCCTCAGGATCCGCTTGTGGCATGTTTAGTACATTCTCAAGATTTACCATCAGAAAAGGAGGAAGCAGAAGAATGTGCAAATTATTTGGTAGCCATACCACCATTCTTCAAACAACCACATTTGGAGCTCGGTGAAAGACCCACAACACATTTACCATCTATACAACAAGCTCCAGCTCTTGAACTCAAACAGCTGCCCACTCATCTTCGTGATGTATACATGGAGGAAAAGTATTCACTTTCGGTAATTATCTCGAACAATCTTACAGAATCAGAAGATCAATTGCTAAGTGTACTTCAAAAGCACAAGACAGTAATAGGATGGACGATATCAAATATAAAAGGGATCAATCCTTCTCTTTGCATACACAAGATACTGATGGAAGAAGACTACAAAGTTTCAGCTGAGCATCAACGCAGATTACATTCGACTATGTAGGAAGTGATAAGGAAAGAGGTATTAAAGCTTTTGGATACAGGAATCATCTACCCCATATCAGACAGTCATTGGATGAGTCCAGTACAGGCGGTATTGAAAAATGAGGGATCATAGTGGTTCCAAATGAAAATAACGAGTTCATCTCGACACGCACAGTTACAGGTTGGAGAGTTTGTATTGACTCTCGTAAACTCAACAACGACATGAGGAATGATCACTTTCCCCTTCCTTTCATTGATCAGATGATAGAGAGACTTACTGGAAATGCTTACTACTGCTTCTTGGATGGTTATTTGGGGTACAACTAGATGATCAAGAGAAGACGATTTTTACATGCCCTTATTGCACTTTTGCTTATAGGAGGATGCCCTTCAGTTTTTGCAATGCTCCTGCCACCTTTCAGCGTTGTATGATATCTATTTTCTCGGATATGGTGGAAAATATCATTGAGGTGTTTATGGATGATTTCTCAGTATTTGGGAAATCATTTAAGGAGTGCCTTGAACATTTGGAAAAAGTGTTGCAGCGGCGTGAAGACACAAACCTTGTATTCAATTGGGAAAAATATCATTTCATGGTTCAGGAAGGGATTGTGTTAGGGCATCCAATTTTAGCATGGGGTATTGAAGTTGATAAAGCTAAGATACAAGCATCGAAAAACTACCACCATCGATAACAGTGAAGAGAGTTAGAAGTTTTTTGGGTCACGCTGGATTCTACCGTCGCTTCATCAAAAACTTTTCCAAAATCTCGAAGCCATTATGCAATCTATTGGAAAAAGGAGCTCCATTTCACTTTTTTGAAGAGTGTTTGACTGCTTTCAACACTTTAAAGGAATAATTGGTTTCTGCTCCAGTGCTGGCGTAAAAAAATTTATTTGGGGAAAAAAAAAAAAAAAAAAAAAAAAAAAAAGGGAGTGAGAATGTTGTTGCAGATCACCTATCTTGCCTTGAATCACATGAGTCACACCCTAAGAAAGAGATCAATGACATTTTCCTAGATGAGTGCTTTTTGAAATCATTACTACGCCATGGTATGCCGATTATGTAAATTATTTGGCTTGCTCAATCATCCCACTGGACTACTCAAGTCATCAGAAGAAGAAATTCTTTAATGACTTAAAACACTACTTTTGGGATGATCCAATTCTTTATAGAAAGGTTCCAGATCAGATCAAACGCCGTTGCATGCCAGAAGTAGAGTAGCATCAAGTATTGGAATCATATCATTCTGCACCTTACGGAGGCCACTTCGCAGCAACCAAGACAGCAGCAAAGGTACTACAATCGGGTTTTTATTGGCCTACATTGTTCAAGGACACACGTTATATGGTAAAACATTGTGATAAGTGCCAAAGGACTGGAAATATCTCAAGGAAGAGCGAGATGCATTTAAACAGCATTTTGGAAGTTAAAATATTCGACGTTTGGGACATTGACTTCATGGGACCATTCCTCCCATCCTATGGTCAACAATATATACTAGTGACAGTGGACTACGTGTCTAGGTAGGTTGAAGCTGTGACTTTACCAACGAACGACGGTCGAGTGGTAACTCAATTCCTAAAGAAGAACAATCTCACGAGATACTGTACCCCGAGGGCAATTATTAGTGATGTGGAAAGCATTTTTGTAACAACCTATTTGCTTCGTTGTTAGCCAAATATGGAGTGAAACATCGTGTCTCGACTCCATACCATCCTCAAACTAGTGGACAAGTGGAAATCTCCAACAGGGAGTTAAAGAAAATTCTTGAAGCTACAGTCAGTGCATCACGTAAGGATTGGGCTAAAAAATTGGACGATGCACTTTGGGCATATAGAATAATATTTAAGACTCCAATTGACATGTCTCCATATCGGTTGGTACTTGGAAAGGCTTGTCATCTGTTGATTGAGTTAGAGCATAAAGCATATTGGGCGAACAGAGCATAAAGCATACTGGGCAACACACTTGCTCAATTTCAATATGTGGGTAGCAGGAGAAAAGAGGGTTCTACAACTTCATGAGCTCGATGAGTTTCGTTTGGATTCGTATGAGAATGCAAAGATTTATAAGGAAAAGACCATTAGATGGCACGACAAGCATATAAGGGAGAAGGAGTTTGAGGTTGGTTAGCAAGTATTGATGTTCAATTCACGCCTCAAGCTCTTTTCAGGAAAGCTAAAGTCTAGGTGGTCGGGTTCATTCACAGTAGTAGTTGTGTTTCCACGTGGTGCTGTGGAGGTGGTATCTCAAGATCAACAAAGAAGGTTCAAAGTAAATGAACAACGGTTGAAAGCTTATTGGGGAGGTGACTAATCCAGTGAGAAAACAACCGTATCACTTGACAATGTAAAGTAGTTAGGACAACAAAGTCTAGCTAAAAACTATAAATTAAGCGCTTATTAGAAGGCAACCCAATTTTTAAACCCTTTATTTATTTTATTTTCTGCATCACATTGTATATAGACTTGTTTTGATTATTAGTTTACATTAGATTTAGACATGTTTACATTTTTAGGGTATCATCATCCGATCATGTTTTTCCTAAGGCCTTTAAATTTAATGTTGGTTACTTCGAGTGTTTGGGTTAAGTAACACATGCTCTAGATTATTTGGTCTCTAATGTTTGATTTGATTGTCATCTGCAGAAACATTACGTCGTGGAACACTTAAACCAACATAGAACGAGGGAAAAGTATGATGAAGAAGATTGTTTGGTCGTTACTAATAGTCCTTTCCAAACTCAACAAAAAAATCTGGGGAGTATCTTCGTCATTTTCTTCCCCGTCCCCTTACATTCTTAATTATGTCTTAAGACATTGAGGACAATGTCAGATTTAAGTTTTGGATGGGAAACACTTTTGTGTTTTTGCTTTTTGTATGGCTTTGTGCATTGTTTTCATATGTTTTTTTTTTAAAAAAAAAATTCATTTTGTGTGTGTTAAGTTTAAAAAAAATAGTTAAATTTTTATTTTTTATTTTATTTATTTTTGATTGTGCTTGTGTGGGTTAGACAATTTGGCTGACAATGATGATTAAATTTGAAATTTGGTGTTGATTTATGAACTATGGATAAGATACATGCTAAACTGATTGAAGCTTGAACTTGCAGAACTTGATATTATACACCCACTAGAACTGAGTTTGACATTATGATGAAATGAGTTGATTCATGCGTTTGATAGATTGATTTAGTTGGACATAGATGTTTCACCTAAATCATACTAAATAATTATCCTTATACCAATTTTAGCACAATTTGGGGAGATCTTACTGTTCTAAGAAGATATGGATGTGAATGTGGATTCATTGTGTGAAGAGTTTATATGGATTGTCTGAGATTAATAGGATAAAATTGGATGAAAGACTTAAATTGGAGGTTGGTTTTCTTGAATAGGTGTATGATAAGGGGCATTGCACTAATCAATGCATATATTTTGAAATTTAAAATTTTTCTTTAGAGTCTTTATGACTCGAGCTATTAAGCCTGCAAGGGTATTTTAAAATCTGGTACCCTAAAATCATCTGACTTGAGAGTCATTGGCCTAAATCTCGTTATAGGGGTCATTTAAAAAGCAATCACAGATGAAATTGCCCTAAAAAAAATTTCATCGTCAAAATCCCGCAAGCGTACGGGTTCGTTGTATAAGTAATAATTGTGATGAGAGAGTTATCGTTCCACAGGAAATAATGATCAATTCTAGTATATTTGATATATTTAAATTCGTGTTCATAATCAAAAGACGATCGAATGAATAACTAACTAATTTTTATGACTAAAACTTCTGAAAACAATGAAAATTGGTTTATTAGTGTGAACATATAGAATTTCTGACGCCACTGATCAATTATTAGTTCTAATTCTCAACTAGTAATAATTATCTCAATTCATGCAACTGCGACGATCGATAATTTCACTCGTATTTATTATTCTTTCCCAATATATTATAAACTTATGCTTACCACGAGACGATCCTATTCCTAGTCCAAATTCATATAGCAAACACGCATTGACATTTAGGATTATCACATATGATCGCATACGCCATAAATATTATTCCTAACATTTATTGCCCGTGTGTCCCAATAATAATGTTCTACCTATCGTGAGTTTTCCAACACAAAATAAAAAAAAAATGATTTGTGTGTTAAGTTAAAAAAAAAAATCGTTAAATTTTTATTTGTTATTTTATTTATTTTTGGTTGTGCTTGTGTGAGTTAGACAGTTTGGTTAACGATGATAATTAAATTTGAAATTTGGTGTTGATTTATGAACTGTGGATAGGATGCATGCTAGACCGATTGAAGTTTGAACTTGTTGAACTTGATATTATACATGCACTAAAACTGAGTTTAACATTATGATGAAATGAGTTGATTCATGCATTTGATAGATTGATTAGTTGGATATAGATGATTTACTTAAACCATACTAATTAATTATCCTTAGATCAATTTTAACACAATTTGGGGAGATCTTACTGTTGTAGGAAGATACAAATGTGAATGTGGATTACTTGTGTGAAAAGTTTGTATGTATTGTCTGAGATTAACAGGATAAAATTGGGTGAAAGTCTAAAATTGGAGGTTGGTTTGCTTGAATAGGTGTGTGATAAGGGGCATTGCACTAATCAAGACATATATTTTGAAATTTAAAACTTCTCTTTGGAACCTTTATGACTCGAGCAATTCAGTCTACAAGAGTATTTTAAAACCTGGTGCCCTAAAGTCATCTCACTTGGGAGTCATCGATCTAAAGATTGTTACAGGGGTCATTTAAAAAGCAATTAGAGATGAAGTTGCCCTTAAAAAAATTGTTCTCTTTGAAACCTTTTTTACTCGGATTATTAAGCCTGTAAGGGTATTTGAAAACATGTTGCTCTAAAGTCATTTGAC
>NW_019256648.1:9935-18809 GCF_002742605.1 Olea europaea var. sylvestris | reverse complement strand
ATTATTCATATCTAATTCTATGCTCCCTAATAATCCTTGTTCTATATCAATGAATCTGCTATCATATAAACATACTAATACTTTAGCTCCTAAATGTTCTCTATGAAGCTCTTTTACTTCTATTATTATTAATCATAAATGAATTTGTTGAAGATTTTTATTAGCGATTTCTTTATAAGATTCTTTTTCTATTAAATCTAGAGATACAAATTGATCTTCATGTATACAGGAAACATATATTTCTCCATAATGTTGATATATTAAAGATTTGTTAAATAAATTTCCTTTTTTTTATATATGTCTAGAGCTTTTACTAATTTTAGTTTATTCCGTCTAAACATTTCTAGTTGTTCTTCTATATCTATTAAAGATTCTAGTCTTGTTTCGGATTCTGTTTTTCTAATTAATGTTCTTAATAAAGGATTACCTACTAATTTATTACTACTGGCTACGATTTGTTTTCTTTTATCCATTATGTATAGATCCACTTAATTTTCTTAAATCTACTAGATTCTTTAATTTTACCTAAATCTAGTTTTTCTAGTTTATTTATTATATTATCTAAATTTTGTCTTCTTGAAAGTGAAATTTATACTCGTAATAATTGCCACATGAATAGTTTAAAAAATTTTCAAATTCCAAAGACTTTCTATATATATATATATACACGCAAAAGCCAGGAGAAAGTGTGGAAAATTAATCACGTTACGTCAATTTCTCTGTGATGTCTTTCTACTTTTATTTGTTTGATCCCAACATTATGTTAGGCTAAATATTTTCATGTGTTGGATGGATGACAAAAATTTTTATTTCTTAGTTTTTAATTCGAGACCTGTGTTTTTATGTTAATTCTTGTGTTGGGATTCCATTAATATGCCTATTTACATTGTTTTAATATTTGCATACCATTAGGACAATAAGTTGCTTATTCGTTGTGTTGGAAAACTCACGATAGGTAGAACACTATTATTGGGACACACAGGCGTTAAATGTTAGGAATAATATTTGTAGCGTGTGCGATCATACGTAATAATTCTAAATGTCAATACGTGTTTGTCATATGAATTCGAACTAGTAATAGGATCGTCTCGTGGTAAACATATGTTTATTATATCTTGAGAAAGAATAATAAATAAAAGTGAAATTATCGATCGTCGCAATTGCATGAATTGAAATAATTATTACTGGTTGAAAATTAGAACTAAGAATTGATCAATGGCGTCAGAAATTCAATACGTTCACACATTTGATTTTTAAACCAATTTTCATTGTTTTCACAAGTTTTAGTTATAAAAATTAGTTAGTTATTCATTCGATCGTCTTTTAATTATGGACACGAATATAAATATATCAAATATACTAGAATTGATCATTATTCCTTGTGAGACGATAACTCTCTCATCATGATTATTACTTATACAACAAACTCGTACACTTGCGGGATTTTGACGATCACATACCAACAAGAAGTAAATAGAGTATGTTGTTGCAGTAATTGAAATTTGACACCATTGTTATGTTCTTTAAGTTATGTTCACTGATTACCTTAACGTTTGAGATGGAAAAAACAAGAATTCGCCATAGAATGAAACAAATCAATAAAATTGATTAGAAAAATAAAACAGACCCAATGATTCCTCCAATGCAATCATAAAAATGTTCAACATTTTAAAGAATCTTCAACAATGACCTTAATGCTCTTTTTTCTCTCCATTTCAACTCCTAAAGTTTACTTCTATTGTTCACATCCTGTGTCTCAATCATTTCCATTTTATTCTAAGCCCCCGTTTGGCTTCCATTAATTTTCATTACATTAAATTTCATTTTTCTCTCTCCTATTTTCAACCACACAATCTTTCATAAAATAATATCACATAAATCGAAAAAAATTCTTCTTATTCAACCATTCATTTCTTAAAAAAATATTATTCTACCCATTTTCATTTATACAAAATGGGGGCCAAACGGGGTCTAAGTGGAAAGTGAGAAAGAATTTTTTATTTATCCAAAATTAGATCCATTTGGTGAATTCTCTCTCTCTCTCCCCCCCCCCACGCCACCCCACCCCACAATAAGCACTTACTGTTTCATTTTTGACTTCTTTCTTTATCCTTTGATCCTTTTAGGGTCGCTATCGTAGCGAAGGATTATAAAGAAAAACTCACAAAAAATTAATTTTTGTCAATCAGTGCGATTACAAAGGGTTTATAATACTTTATATGACGAAAATAATTCAAAAAAAATTTTAAATAATAAAAAAATGAAAAAAAATGAAAAAAATTCAAGATAATGACTAAAATTGAGACTCCTAATCCTAAAGATTATTATCCAATAAACGGAATTCAAATCTGACTTAAATTAATTGAGATATAACCAAAACAAAATTTACCAAAAAAATAAAAGGAAAAACGCATAAATGAATGAATTTGCCAAAAATTGGTCTATTTCCAAGCAAATTTGACTAAAATTTTGCCAAAAATGGGCAACAGTAAAATTTCTCCAAAACCCAGAAATTGTCTAAAATTTCAATTCATTCATCAATAATAAGCGAATTTGGAGGGCACTAAAGGCGCGGAGAGGGCACGCTGCCTTTTTGCACTGCGCATTTTTTGCGTTGCACGAAGAGCATTTTCTCTATAGATATCTTTCTATTTCAAATGATTTGTTTGCTAATTTGTCTATAGTGCTGCTTCATCTTTTTTAACCCATGGAAAACATAAAAAATTTTATTTTCTTCAATACACTTGTTTAAATATATCATATTGCATTTTTAAGAAATCAAGAAACAACAAAGAAAATCGAATAGTGACTTCCGATATTATTAAAATTAATCCATGATCTATGAATTCTTGAATAAAGTTGTGAAATACTAACAAAAGAAAATAGGAGGCTACATAAAAGAGTTACAAGATGTTAAGGCACTAAAACTATCCCAACCATTTCACAAACATGTTAACCCATATTCTCCTCAGGTTGTTTTTAAACTTGTTATGTCAGTCTTGGCATAAGATTACTATTTAGCCCCTGTTTGATAGGGATTAAAATCTGATTTTTAGTTTCAATTCTTCATATCGACCACATAAAAAAAAAAAAAATACAAAACTACATGTATTAAGAAATGAACCATGAAGAAGAAGAATGTAAATAACATAAGGCAGATAAATTGTTCCAATAAAGGGAGAAAACTCGATGAAGAAGATGAGTACAATCTAATGTGGTTTGACTGTCAAGTACTCGCAAGGAACAAATTCTGCAAATTTTTAAACAGTCAGATAAGACGAAACCATACTTTCTCAAATCAAACGAAAGTTAAGGAAAATTTGGAACGAACACAATTGAAGGTATAAGCTTAAACTTCCACATATTATAGTAACTTGACACAAGAAATTATCTTTATCTACTACCTACCTAAAAAAATGCAACAAGGCATAACGCTTGAATTGTTGCACGAAACTCCATTCTTCCTAAAATATTCATTCACCTACAACTTTCCTATGCAATTTAGGTCATTTCTTTTGCAGATTCGATAACACAACGATGCGTACGCTTTTGCAAATTCAAATTTACCCAATCCCAGCATTTGCATATTCGAATTTATCGAGAAAAATGAAAAAGAAGAAAAAGAGGAGTGTAAGAGTAACGGATTGAGTGAAAAAATGGACAAAGAGGACAAATGGGTAAGAGATTTCCTCACCCTTCCCTCCAATGGCCCAATAAACTACATCTTTTGTTTTTTTGGTGGGTGGGGGAGTGGGGGGAAGAAATGGTGGAGGATGACACATATTTACTGCACCTATTCAGGCATTTGATCGGCTCTTTTATACATGTAGGACTTTAGGGATATATTACAATTTTATTATAATATAAATGCTTGATGATTTGTAATTTTGTTGTCACTGTGTTTGAACGTGAACTTGAACATGTTGGATATTTTCGAAATATGTTAAGAGGGAACCATTTTCTAAAAAAAATTTGAAATATCGACCACGATTTAAACAGTCATAAAAATAATATAACATAGTTGAGGGAAAAATGTCATGCAAAAACTTTGGTCACAACGGTTAAAATAAAAGTCATTATGCAAATCACTTGTTGTGACAATTTAGTCAAGAACGCCTATTTGTTTTTATTATGGTAAAATTTAAAATAAACGTTTAATAGGAAAGAAAGACGTGATTTACCATTTCACGTATAGGGGCGAGAGGAAAGTCACTGGCCAAAAGGAGTGTACAAAATAGTACAACATTCACAATTTTAAACCCTACGGATATTACGAAAGTAGATAGTGTACTTGAATCGAAATTCACCCAAAGTATGTCTAATGGAAATTCACTCGAGACG
This sequence comes from Olea europaea var. sylvestris, assembly GCF_002742605.1. Classification (NCBI taxonomy): domain Eukaryota; kingdom Viridiplantae; phylum Streptophyta; class Magnoliopsida; order Lamiales; family Oleaceae; genus Olea; species Olea europaea. The sequence continues at coordinate 14,468 of NW_019256648.1, read as the reverse complement.
GCTTATTTTTTTTAACCATATGTATGGTCGGTCACCATTGGCCAATCACTATTTAGAATTGACATAGTGCTAGTGTCTTGATTCAAATAAAAATGCATTCAAAAGTTTAAGCGGTTCTTTTTGCATAATACATTTAAAATAGCCGATGAATTATTTGTCAATCACAAATTATCAAATTAATAGACCATGCATCAAATTACAAATTTTATAAGTTGGAACTTATTTCACAGTCACAAATTATCAAATTAATTGGTGATAAGATATGAACCAATTAAGTCGATTGAAGTGACTAACAATATATAGAAATGGAAGCTAGACTTAATATGTAGACACGACTTCCTTCAATTGTAGCTCTCAAGTTGGAGGTTGTGGACCAATAAAAGACGTGAACATTTTAATCGAACATATTTTTATTAAAATAGATTAGAATTTAATTGTTTTCTACGGTGAAAAAAAATTAAATATTGTGGTGAAAATAATACTTCCCTTCTGCAAATGGATACTGAATTGTACAAGTAAAAATCAAATCAAATCAAAGAATAAAGCAAAGATTAGTTTGCATGATAAATAGATGTACATTCGCTATTTATTATTCCCTGCTTTAAAGCTTCAATATTCCTTCCCTTTCGAAATAGAGGGTAACAAGTTAAATGCCAACTGATTTTTGAAATGAAATTTTTTAAACTAGATTTTGATCAATGGATTGGAATAATTTATTTTTAAATGAGTGCTGACAAAATCTAAACTTGAGATATTTACTTGATCTAATATCTTACAAATCAAGATCATCAAGATAATTTTACCTAACTTTCACAATTTTAGATGTGATCTTTGTTTGTTACTTTGATGAGTTTGTAATTAACGAATAATTGACCTACGATAACAGTTGAAGATGGATTACATGTAGAATGAGAAGACCTACATCAGTTAGATTTAACGAACTTTCGCTACTCAGAGTGAGTACACGTTCTGATATGGATTTCCAAATCCCTATAAAGAGGAATCAGAGCATGCTCCAAACGAAAGTGGCGAAATCACAAGGGCCAAAGTAATGTGGTGTTGGCTCTCAAGGCGGTCGTACCCACATAAGTGTGGGTAGCCACTGACATAGTGGAAGAGTTGAACTTTGCTAAAGCAAGTGATACTTCTTGGTTCGAGGAAGATGGACGATTAGATTATTACATGAAGGAGATGAAGACGAGACTGATGATGTGGTACGATTACACCTCTAATCTAACTACACCATAAACATGATCCCAAGGAAGAAGCCCCACTGAAGTCCTTGCCAAGAGATTCAGATCTTGGCTTCTTTCAATTTCAAAATAGCAAAAACATTATTGGTCACTTTCTCAAATGATAAGAAGATAACATGGGAGGGTCCAAATATGTTAAAGAGTAAAAACCAAGTAAAGGGCACTTCATTAGTAGACAATCAAAGAAAAATGTCCCTTTTATAGGGGCCAATTGAGGGACCTAGATATGATTCAAAAAACAAAAAAGCCACCCCACATACAAAGAAATAGCACCATCCCATCTTCTTCATTTTCGAAGGGGCGGAACACAAGGATTACTACTTTCACTCAAGCACACAAAACTTCAGAGTTCTGATAAAATCTTGTGCATAAAATTAACAGTTATTATAGAGTTAGACGTTAAAAAAGAATGACATCTCCAAAAGATATTACATTTAAATTTAATTCAACACGACACTTGTTTCTAGTCGAAGATAAGAGGCAAAGAATCACTGAGGAATTGAAAGTGATAGATGCATGATTTATCCTAAATTGAAGAACTTCAAGAATGAAGAGATAAATAAACCACCAGTTAAATTACCTAACAGAGAATGAAGGTAATTTTTCTTCTAAGGTGTTGGCAAAGCAGAAACAACATTGACAATGTCACCACTTGGATCATGTAAGCTTGAACGACAAATCTCCTGGATTTTGCTAGTTACCTCAGCCATTGAAGGGCGTTTATCCGGGTACTGAGCGACACAGTCAACTGCAAGTTGCAAGAGCTGTACCATATCCTCTTCGATGTTTTGATACCGAAGGAGTTCAAGGTCGAACACTTCGGCCGTCCACTCATCTTTGACAACAGATTCGACCCATATCGGGAGGTTGAACCCCTCCTCATGAGTCGGAGCCTTGCCAGTCAACAATTCCAACAGCAATACACCGAAACTGTATACGTCTGCTTTCTGAGAAACTTCGCAAGGATCCGTTACTTCTGGTGCCCGATATCCAGAAACACGGTTGGGAGTCGAGGTCAGTCCAGCTAGTTGAGCGAGGCCAAAGTCAGAAACACGGGCTTCGTACGATCTAGTGAGAAGAATATTTGATGACTTAATGCTTCCATGGGAAATTTTTGGGCCTTGAGAGTGAAGAAATGAAACTCCCTCGGCAGCCCCGAGCGCAATTGCAACTCTTGTCTCCCAATTTAAGGGTGTCCGACCAGCTCCTTTGTTTCCTGTAACGTCGAATAACAAAGAACTTAACCAACTTTCTGAAAGCTGTTTGGCAAATTTTTTTTACCTAAATGGTCAATTTGCCTTCAGGATTCAAGATTCGCAAACTAATGCTGCCCTATTCAAGGAATAGAAATGATTTTCAAACAAACAGCCTTCTGTCTCTGTTCACCATATACTTCCAATACAGAACAGCTACAAACAAGCAGACAAGTGAAGAAATTTAGCCGTGGGGAACAATCTCAATATTCTATTCAACTGTTTCAACCAATTCTAATACGTTCAACTGCCTAATTTTGTATATACATTGTAATTAACAATCATATTCGGCATGTACTTTTCAATCGGCCATATCAACAATCATTCAAATCACACTCGCAATTTCATAATACACTCCGATAAAAACTAGATCTAGTGGCATTCCCGGTTTTCAGACTCTAAGAACATCTAAAACGGCCAATAATGAGCGACAGAAAAGCTACATTGCTCGAAGTTATAGATACACAAACAAGACCACCATCATCAAGACAATGAACATCTAAAGAGCGAATTAAAATCAATCATAACCAAAATACAATGCAGGTAAATCAAAGAGGTATCAGAACAAATGAAGCGCATTCTCACCGTGTAATAATGCAGATAAGCTTCCCATCGGCACGTACTCAAAAACCAGAAGCTTTTCGTTCCTGTTACAGTAATAAGCCCTTAAAGGCACTAAATTCTCATGATTTATTTTCCCAATTTCCTCCATTTTCTCCCTGAATTCCTTCTCCCCCATGATCACATCCCTCAGCCTCTTCACTGCCACTGTCAAACCCGTCTCCAGCACCGCCTTGTAGGCAGTCCCGAACGTTCCCTTCCCCAAAACCTCGGCTGATGCCCTCAACAAATCCTCCAGATCGAAATTCCATCCCATATTCCCGAAAAACACCAACCCCTTCTTCCCAGCATTGATCACACTGACTTCTCCCTTCTCCTTCTCCTTCTCCTTCACCTTATCCCTCGTGCTATTCTTTCCTTGAATCTCCATTGAATCTTCGACTTCTTTCTCCTTAGACGCGCCCTCCTTCTTTCGTCCGACTCCTTTCGTACCCAATTTCCGGCGCAAACAGAACACAAGCGATAAGATCAAGACCAAACCGAGCACAGAACCAACTACAATTCCCGCAATTGCAGCATCGGAGAGTTTCTTTTTGTGTTTTTCACTCCCACAAGAATTGTCAAGTGGATCGCCACAGAGTGAATTCCCGACGAATGAACTCTTGGGCTTCCTCGAAAGGCCTTTCGGGATTTTACCAGTGAGATTATTATACGAAACATTAAACTGAACTAAACTAGGCAAGTTGAGTTCTGGTATTGAACCAGAGAAATGATTTTCCTGCAAATAAAGTGTAGTTAAATGCGTCAAATTGTTAAAACCAGAAGAAATCGGGCCTGAAAAATTATTTTCAGCCAAATTTACGCGAACAAGGGACTTAAGGGAGAATAGAGAATCTGGGATTTCCCCACTAAAGAAATTTTGATGGAGATAAAGGCTGCGGAGCAACAAAAGTGATGAAAAAAGGTCCGCCGGAAGTGGGCCAGAAAGTGCATTATAACGGAGGCTGAGCGTCTGGAGATTAGTGAGATTTGATATGGTGTTTGCCGGAAGTGTGCCGGAGAGGCCCATTCCGGGGAGGCGAAGCTCTATAACTGAAGAATTGTCGGGGGAGCAATTGACGCCAGCCCATGAGCATGGGGTTGGGCTGGAAATGTTCCAGAGAAGGATGCGGCCGCCCACGGCAGCGCGAAGGGCTAACAGAGCGGCTCGGTCGGAGGCTATGTCGGAGGTGCTGGGGCGTATGAGGAAGAGAAGGAGGAGAACGGCCGTGTGGAGGAGGCGGCCGTGGTGGTGGTTGAATTGCCTCATACTGGGATATTGGGATTGTGCGAGGAGATTAAAGAGAGAGTTTCATATTGTTCTTGTACTTCTTGTCTGAACCTCAAACCTCTCTAATGGCTGTTTCAATATGTAGAGAGAAACAAAATCGGTTAGAGAGAGAGAGAGAGAGATAGGGTGGGTGGGG
>NW_019256648.1:0-5605 GCF_002742605.1 Olea europaea var. sylvestris | reverse complement strand
GTTTGTGTGGTGGTTGGGTGGGGGGGGGGGGGGGGGGGGGGGGAAGAAATGGTGGAGGATGACACATTTTTACTGCACCTAGTCAGGCATTTGATCGGCTCTTTTATACATGTAGGACTTTAGGGATATATTACAATTTTATTATAATATAAATGCTTGATGATTTGTAATTTTGTTGTCACTGTGTTTGAACGTGAACTTGAACATGTTGGATATTTTCGAAATATGTTAAGAGGGAACCATTTTCTAAAAAAAATTTGAAATATCGACCACGATTTAAACAGTCATAAAAATAATATAACATAGTTGAGGGAAAAATGTCATGCAAAAACTTTGGTCACAACGGTTAAAATAAAAGTCATTATGCAAATCACTTGTTGTGACAATTTAGTCAAGAACGCCTATTTGTTTTTATTATGGTAAAATTTAAAATAAACGTTTAATAGGAAAGAAAGACGTGATTTACCATTTCACGTATAGGGGCGAGAGGAAAGTCACTGGCCAAAAGGAGTGTACAAAATAGTACAACATTCACAATTTTAAATCCTACGGATATTACGAAAGTAGATAGTGTACTTGAATCGAAATTCACCCAAAGTATGTCTAATGGAAATTCACTCGAGACGGCTTATTTTTTTTAACCATATGTATGGTCGGTCACCATTGGCCAATCACTATTTAGAATTGACATAGTGCTAGTGTCTTGATTCAAATAAAAATGCATTCGAAAGTTTAAGCGGTTCTTTTTGCATAATACATTTAAAATAGCCGATGAATTATTCATCGATCACAAATTATCAAATTAATAGGTCATACATTATTTCTCAATCACAAATCACAAATTTTATAAGTCAAAACTTATTTCACGGTCACGAATTATCAAATTAATTGGTGATAAGATATGAACCAATTAAGTCGATTGAAGTGACTAACAATGTATAGAAATGGCGGCTAGACTCAAGATGTAGACATGACTTCCTTCAATTTTAGCTCTCAAGTTGGAGGTTGTGGGCCAATATAAGACGTGAAAATTTTAATCGAACATGTTTTTTTTAAAAATAGATTAGAATTTAAGGTTGTGTTCTCTTAGTCATTTTCGGGTTGTTTTCTGTTTTCGATTTTTCAAAACGGTGAAAACAAGTTCTCTTTCCCGTTTTCCAAAACGAATTTTCGAAAACGAAAAAAAAATTTGTGAAGAAAACACAAAATGACATTTTTGTTGTTTTGGGCATTTTCGATACAAAATTGGAAAAAAATTGAAAACACAGGAAATGGTTCCAAAATGGCAAAAAGAACGCATTTTCATCAATTTTAAAACAGGCACTCAAAATACAAAACTCAAAATGAATTCAAAACTTAAAACTACAAAATTTAAACACAAAGAGAACGGCCCCTAATTGTTTTCAACGGTGAAAAAAAATTAAATATTATGGTGAAAATAATACTTCCCTTCTGCAAATGGATACTGAATTGTACAAGTAAAAATCAAACCAAATCAAAGAATAAAGCAAAGATTAGTTTGCATGCTAAATAGATCTACATAATGATGGAAGTATGATACAACAATCGGAATATTGTTTAATCACGTTATATTAAGGATAAATTATTATTTGTATTTATGCCTTTTCAATGCTTTTTCTCATGTTAGTCAATCTTTTTTAAATTAAAGGTCTTAACACATGAAATTATCAAATTTTTGAACCATCTAAATTGTTAGAAGGGAGTTTCTTCTTATTTATTCATCAACGCTCATTCTCGTGTGCAAACTAGGTTTTGATCAATGGATTGGAATAATTTTATTTTTAAATGAGTGCTGACAAAATCTAAACTTGAGATATTTATTTGATCTAATATCTTACAAATCAAGATCATCTAGATCATTTTACCTAACTTTCACCCTTCTAAATGTGGATCTTTGTTTGTTACTTTGATGAGTTTGTAATTAACGAATAATTGACCTAAGATGGATTACAAGTAGAATGAGAAGACCTAAATCGGCTAGATTTAACGAACTTTCGCTACTCAGAGTGAGTACACGTTCTGAGATGGATTTCCAATCCCTATAAAGAGGAATCAGAGCATGCCCCAAACGAAAGTGGCGATCCTAACTTGAATCACAAGAGCCGAAGTAATGTGTTGTTGGCTCTCAAGGCGGTCGTACCCACATAAGTGTGGGTAGCCACTGACATAATGGAAGAGTTGAACTTTGCTAAAGCAAGTGATACTTCTTGGTTCGAGGAAGATGGACGATTAGATTATTGCATGAAGGAGATGAAGACGAGACTGATGATGTGGTACGATTACACCTCTAATCTAACTACACCATTATCCTGATCCCAAGGAAGAAGCCCCACCGGAGTCCTTCCCAAGAGATTCAGATCTTGGCTTCTTGCAATTTCAAAATAGCAACAACATTATTGGTCACTTTCTCAAATGATAAGAAGATAACATCGGAGGGTCCAAATATGTTAAGAGTAAAAACCAAGTAAAGGGTACTTCATTAGTAGACAATCAAAGAAAAATGTCCCTTTTATAGCAGCCAATTGAGGGACCTAGATATGATTCAAAAAACAAAAAAGGCACCCCACATACAAAGAAATAGCACCATTCTATCTTCTTCATTTTCGAAGGGACGGAACACAAGGATTACTACTTTCACTCAAGCACGCAAAACTTCAGAGTTCTGATAAAATCTTGTGCATAAAATTAACAGTTATTATAGAGTTAGACGTTAAAAAAGAATGACATCTCCAAAAGATATTACATTTAAATTTAGTTCAACACGACACTTGTTTCTAGTAGAAGATAAGAGGCAAAGAATCACAGAGGAATTGAAAGTGATAGATGTATGATTTATCCTAAATCGAAGAACTTCAAGAATGAAGAGATAAATAAACCACCAGTTAAATTACCTAACAGAGAATGAAGGTAATTTTTCTCCTAAGGTGTTGGCAAAGCAGAAACAACATTGACAATGTCACCACTTGGATCATGTAAGCTTGAACAATAAATCTCCTTGATTTTGCTAGTTACCTCAACCATTGAAGGGCGTTTATCCGGGTACTGAGCGACACAGTCAACTGCAAGTTGCAAAAGTCGTACCATATCCTCTTCGATGTTTTGATACCGAAGGAGTTCAAGGTCGAACACTTCGGCCGTCCACTCATCTTTGACAACAGATTCAACCCATCTCGGGAGGTTGAACCCCTCCTCATGAGTCGGAGCCTTGGCAGTCAGCAATTCCAATAGCAATACACCAAAACTGTATACATCTGCTTTCTGAGAAACTTCGCAAGGATCCGTTACTTCTGGTGCCCGATATCCAGAAACACGGTTGGGAGTCGAGGTCAGTCCAGCTAGTTGAGCGAGGCCAAAGTCAGAAACACGGGCTTCGTACGATCTAGTGAGGAGAATATTTGATGACTTAATGCTTCCATGGGAAATTTTTGGGCCTTGAGAGTGAAGAAATGAAACTCCCTCGGCAGCCCCGAGCGCAATTGCAACTCTTGTCTCCCAATTTAAGGGTGTCCGACCAGCTCCTTTGTTTCCTGTAACGTCGAATAACAAAGAACTTAACCAACTTTCTGAAAGCTGTTTGGCAAATTTTTTTTACCTAAATGGTCAATTTGCCTTCAGGATTCAAGATTCGCAAACTAATGCTGCCCTATTCAAGGAATAGAAATGATTTTCAAACAAACAGCCTTCTGTCTCTGTTCACCATATACTTCCAATACAGAACAGCTACAAACAAGCAGACAAGTGAAGAAATTTAGCCGTGGGGAACAATCTCAATATTCTATTCAACTGTTTCAACCAATTCTAATACGTTCAACTGCCTAATTTTGTATATACATTGTAATTAACAATCATATTCGGCATGTACTTTTCAATCGGCCATATCAACAATCATTCAAATCACACTCGCAATTTCATAATACACTCCGATAAAAACTAGATCTAGTGGCATTCCCGGTTTTCAGACTCTAAGAACATCTAAAACGGCCAATAATGAGCGACAGAAAAGCTACATTGCTCGAAGTTATAGATACACAAACAAGACCACCATCATCAAGACAATGAACATCTAAAGAGCGAATTAAAATCAATCATAACCAAAATACAATGCAGGTAAATCAAAGAGGTATCAGAACAAATGAAGCGCATTCTCACCGTGTAATAATGCAGATAAGCTTCCCATCGGCACGTACTCAAAAACCAGAAGCTTTTCGTTCCTGTTACAGTAATAAGCCCTTAAAGGCACTAAATTCTCATGATTTATTTTCCCAATTTCCTCCATTTTCTCCCTGAATTCCTTCTCCCCCATGATCACATCCCTCAGCCTCTTCACTGCCACTGTCAAACCCGTCTCCAGCACCGCCTTGTAGGCAGTCCCGAACGTTCCCTTCCCCAAAACCTCGGCTGATGCCCTCAACAAATCCTCCAGATCGAAATTCCATCCCATATTCCCGAAAAACACCAACCCCTTCTTCCCAGCATTGATCACACTGACTTCTCCCTTCTCCTTCTCCTTCTCCTTCACCTTATCCCTCGTGCTATTCTTTCCTTGAATCTCCATTGAATCTTCGACTTCTTTCTCCTTAGACGCGCCCTCCTTCTTTCGTCCGACTCCTTTCGTACCCAATTTCCGGCGCAAACAGAACACAAGCGATAAGATCAAGACCAAACCGAGCACAGAACCAACTACAATTCCCGCAATTGCAGCATCGGAGAGTTTCTTTTTGTGTTTTTCACTCCCACAAGAATTGTCAAGTGGATCGCCACAGAGTGAATTCCCGACGAATGAACTCTTGGGCTTCCTCGAAAGGCCTTTCGGGATTTTACCAGTGAGATTATTATACGAAACATTAAACTGAACTAAACTAGGCAAGTTGAGTTCTGGTATTGAACCAGAGAAATGATTTTCCTGCAAATAAAGTGTAGTTAAATGCGTCAAATTGTTAAAACCAGAAGAAATCGGGCCTGAAAAATTATTTTCAGCCAAATTTACGCGAACAAGGGACTTAAGGGAGAATAGAGAATCTGGGATTTCCCCACTAAAGAAATTTTGATGGAGATAAAGGCTGCGGAGCAACAAAAGTGATGAAAAAAGGTCCGCCGGAAGTGGGCCAGAAAGTGCATTATAACGGAGGCTGAGCGTCTGGAGATTAGTGAGATTTGATATGGTGTTTGCCGGAAGTGTGCCGGAGAGGCCCATTCCGGGGAGGCGAAGCTCTATAACTGAAGAATTGTCGGGGGAGCAATTGACGCCAGCCCATGAGCATGGGGTTGGGCTGGAAATGTTCCAGAGAAGGATGCGGCCGCCCACGGCAGCGCGAAGGGCTAACAGAGCGGCTCGGTCGGAGGCTATGTCGGAGGTGCTGGGGCGTATGAGGAAGAGAAGGAGGAGAACGGCCGTGTGGAGGAGGCGGCCGTGGTGGTGGTTGAATTGCCTCATACTGGGATATTGGGATTGTGCGAGGAGATTAAAGAGAGAGTTTCATATTGTTCTTGTACTTCTTGTCTGAACCTCAAACCTCTCTAATGGCTGTTTCAATATGTAGAGAGAAACAAAATCGGTTAGAGAGAGAGAGAGAGATAGGGTGGG
>NW_019256647.1:0-1127 GCF_002742605.1 Olea europaea var. sylvestris | reverse complement strand
CGGGGGCAATTTCGTCATTTTTCGCGACGGTGTCGGAATCGGCTAAAATTTGACTGATTGATCGGAAACAAAAATCGTGCCAGAGGCAATTTCGTAATTTTTCGCGACACTGTCGGAATCGGCTAAAATTTGACTGATTGATCGGGAACAAAAAATCGCGCCGTGGGCAATTTCGTCATTTTTCACGACGGTGTCGGAATCGGCTAAAATTTGACCGATTGATCGGAAACAAAAATTGCGCCGAGGACAATTTCGTCATTTTTCGCGACGGTGTCGGAATCGCATAAAATTTGACTGATTGATCGGAAACAAAAATCGCGCCGGGGGCAATTTCGTAATTTTTCGCGACACTGTCGGAATCGGCTAAAATTTGACTGATTGATCGGGAACAAAAATCGCGCAGGGGTAATTTCGTCATTTTTCGCAACGGTGTCGGAATCGGCTAAAATTTGACTGATTGATCGGAAACAAAAATCGCGCCGGGGGCAATTTCGTCATTTTTCGCGACGCTGTCGGAATCGGCTAAAATTTGACTGATTGATCGGTAACAAAAATCGCGCCGGGGGCAATTTCGTCATTTTTCGCGACGGTGTCGGAATCGCATAAAATTTGACTGATTGACCGGCAACAAAAATTGCGTCGGGGGCAATTTCGTCATTTTTCGCGACGGTGTCGGATTCGGCTAAAATTTGACTGATTTGTAGGAAACAAAAATCGCGCCGGGGGCAATTTCGTAATTTTTCGCGACACTGTCGGAATCGGCTAAAATTTGACTGATTGATCGGAAACAAAAATCGCGCAGGGCTCAATTTCGTCATTTTTCGCGACGGTGTCGGAATCGGCTAAAATTTGACTGATTGATCGGGAACAAAAATCGCGCTGGGTAATTTCGTCATTTTACGCAACGGTGTCGGAATCGGCTAAAATTTGACTGATTGATGGGAAACAAAAATCGCGCCGTGGGCAATTTCGTCATTTTTCGCGACGCTGTAGGAATCGGCTAAAATTTGACTGATAGATAGGAAACAAAAATCGAGCCGGGGCCAATTTCGTCATTTTTCACGACGATGTCGGAATCGCCTAAAATTTGACAGATTCGTCGGAAACAAAAATTGCGTCGGGGGCAA
>NW_019256646.1:0-1127 GCF_002742605.1 Olea europaea var. sylvestris | reverse complement strand
CCATTGCTAACTTGCTAGGGCCTAATGGAGGAGACCGAAGACGAGAGGAAATAGAAATTTTAAGGTTTGAGTTTGAGTTTGAGATTGTATTATAAAAGGGTAATCAAATTTAAATTTTGTTTGGGCCAAAAAAATCAGAGTTGGGTCAATTATTCATTTTGTTGGATTGGACTCATTAATTTGTTAGAATGAAGGCTTACACAATAGGCCGTGTCCAATAAAAAAAAATGAAAAAAGAAATAGAAAAACAAAGGTGGACTAATTGGATTTGGGCATGGGCGGGCATGGGCGAGCACGGGCGATAGTCTGGGCTAGACCCTGATTTTTTGAGAATAGATTTAAATTAAAATTTTTTAAAATCATTGTCAACCACACATTTTTTAAAAAAAATTTGCATGTGAATTTATAATTTTTTCTATTTTATATATCAATTTTCGCAAAATCTATCTATTCTTATATCATGGAGTCGAGTCCACGAAAATAGTCCAATCTAAGTTAGTAATATGCTTAACGAGTGGATATGGTAGAAAGATTTTTGTCATCCGAAATTACGTAGCAGGCCAATACCATCGAATTTTCTGATTCTTAAAACACGTTTACGAGGTCCGTGGTTCAGAATCATACAGCGTCGTTTTATGTCTTATCTATTGATCGTCTTTCGCAAAATTTGTCCATTTTCCTTTTCCGCCCTCTCAACATATATGACAATTAATGAGACAATACGATAATTCCTTTTTTCTGGAATTCTGATTTTGATTTTATCTTTATTGAACTTTATCTGCAGAATTTTGTTATTTTTCAATTGGGGGAGGATGATGGAGGAAGCATATGTTTTTGGATTTCCAGTTGATGCAAAAAATTTTGCTTATTGAAGTCGTGAAGCTCATGGACTGAAGTTGCCTACTGTTGTTTTCAATTAGGTAAAATATTAAATACCCAGTTTCTTTTTCTTCTTGTATTTTGGTTTTTGTTTTGTAGCTGAATGTATCAATACAGGATGAGAATATGGGACTTGATTGATTTCCGAGTATGTGAAGTTCATATATGAATTGAATTTCTTGAATTTGTAAAAAACTTGTTTCAAATTAGTTTATATTGTCTTGGGTTATAATTAGGTTTGTCAGATG
>NW_019256645.1:0-1127 GCF_002742605.1 Olea europaea var. sylvestris | reverse complement strand
AAAATCCATCATACATCATGATGAAACTATGAGTTCAATTCAAAAGGGTCGCTACATTTTCGAAAAGTACTTATGGGCCCAAAGCGAACACCGTATGCTAAAGTGACACTCAGTTCTTCGATCGCTGAGAATCCAAGCATTCCAAATAAGCAATTGCGTGTTCCTCGACAAATGGCCGAGATCACTCATACGACATGATGAAAATTTTGGGTTCGATCCAAGAGGATCGCTACATTTCCAAAAAGTAATTATGGGCCCAAAACGGACACCGTATGCAAAAGTCACACTCAGTTCTTCGATCGCGACAATCCAACCGTTCCAAAAAAGCAAGTGCTTGTTATTCCAAAAATGGCCAAAATCCATCATACGTCGCGGCAAAGCTATGAGTTCGATTCAAAAGGGTCGCTACATTTTCGAAAAGTACTTATGGGCCCAAAACGGACAACGTATGCAAAAGTTACAATCAGTTCTTCGATAGCCAACAATCTAAGCATTCCAAATAAGCAATTGCGTGTTCCTCGACAAATGGCCGAGATCACTCATACGACATGATGAAAATTTTGGGTTCGATCCAAGAGGATCGCTACATTTTCGAAAAGTACTTATGGGCCCAAAACGGACACCGTATGCAAAAGTCACACCCAGTTCTTCGATCGCCTACAATCCAAACATTCCAAATAAGGAAGTGCTTGTTCTTCCACAAAGGACCAAAATCCCTCACACATCACGTGAAAAAGGGTGGGATCAATCCAAAAGTATCGCTACATTTCCAAAAAGTACTTATGGGCCCAAAACGGACAACGTATGCAAAAGTCACACTCAGTTCTTCGATCGCCGACAATCCAACCGTTCCAAATAAGCAAGTGCTTGTTCTTCCACAAATGGCCAAAATCTGTCATACATCATGATGAAACAGTGAGTTCAATTCAAAAGGGTCGCTACAATTTCTAAAAGTACTTATGGGCCCAAAACGGACACCGTATGCAAAAGTGACACTCAGTTCTTCGGCCGCCGACTATCCAACCGTTCCAAATAAGCAAGTGCTTGTTATTCCAAAAATGGCCAAAATCCATCATTCATCACGGCAAAGCAGTGAGTTCAATTCAAAAGGGTCGCTACATTTCCGA
>NW_019256644.1:0-1127 GCF_002742605.1 Olea europaea var. sylvestris | reverse complement strand
TTTTGTATCTGGAAATATTTTCAGGCTTCGCACAACCATTCTCTAGGACCTTCTCCTCCTCCAAAATAAGGAAAATCTATGTTGGGTAATTTGGTATTCATTCTAGTCTCTCTAGCTCCCACTGTATTTCCAGAGTGATGGTAACTTTCCAAAAGACTACCATTGGTGATTTGAGATAGAGTACCATAACCCAACTCGTTTCTCCTTGTGGTTTGCTTTACTCTCATTTATCCGAGCAATCATATATACCATAGATTCATATTTACTGTTCATTTCTCCCATCAAATGCTCCATAGCAAACCACCTTCAACATTTGATCCCATGATTTTGCTGCCATACCCAAATCTGATATTTCTTTATTTAACTCTTAAGGTGCTTCTCATTTGATTTGCTCCTAGTTTCAGCCATACCCGAATCACATGCTCTGATACCAATTGTAATGGTTGAGCTTGAATCTCAACCCAAAACCAACAATTGCAGCAATGATAACACAAAAATTGGAAAAGGAACTTCAACACTTAGTATATTAATTACAATATTAATTGGAATAACCAAGTCAATTACACCAACTAAGAAGAAATTAAAGAAGATAAGAAATAGATATGAAGTAGAAAGAGTATAGAGAGAGAGTTCTGAGATAAAGGGTTTTTTTTTCACAATCAACTTGCCCTTTTCTCCTCCACCTGATGGTTATAATAGAAGTCAAAAGTGTAAAAAGGGAAACTGAAAACTAAAGAAAACGTGTTTAGCTTTTGAATATTTCATTTGATCCAAAACGACACCGTTTCCCGAATTGAGTTTTTATGTAAAATCGTTGGCTGCATTTCCTTCTTTCTCTGCTTGTGGTCTTCCTCTTTTCTTCTTTCCCAATTTCAGTTGGCCTCCTTGCTTCGTCTCATAACAGATAAGTAAACTTTCCAAACAAAAGGGGATAAATTTATGGCACAAAATTAATTGCTCAGGAAATGGCATTTGTTACTAAAGAAAGTGATTGTTTTCTTGAAGAAATTTCAGAGATTTTCAAAATCGATTGAATTTTTTGTGTCGAGAGTGTAGTGTAGAAGCACTTGCAGATATTTGAGGAAAGACAGTGAAATTGGTTCGTGTTATTCCAGGTTCAGGCATAA
>NW_019256643.1:0-1127 GCF_002742605.1 Olea europaea var. sylvestris | reverse complement strand
GCGACATAGATGACCCCCGTAACGAACGTTGGGCCGGTGACTCCTAAGTCAGACGACCTTAGGGCACCAGGTTAAAAACCCCTCGGGCTTGATAGTTCGAGTCAAATAGGCCCCGAAGATAGTCAAACGTTCGACAAAATACAATAAACGTAGGGAAAGACAATATGATTAGGTGACACTTGTCCCAAATCAAGTCAAATGGACACACAATCCTAAGCATAGAAGATCACCATCCCAAGTCTCATCCAAACGGTCAAGACTCACATACAGGACTACAGTGTGTACTGTGCAAAGATGAATGACTAGCCATATACCCAAAACTCCACAGACAACGTGAACAATGATGGAACCTCAAACTCGTACATATGATGAATAATAGAGTTAGATTCTAAATGCAAATGCCAGAATCGAGACATAAAAGGCACACACATGAAAAATCCCCCCTTTTTTCATACATTTAAACACACAAACAAAAACAGCAAATGAAGATGAAACAAACAAACAAAAATACATCACACATACATAGGTCACATGCAAAGTACGAAGTGACTAGGTGCAAATGTGATGCAAGCATGAATATGCAAGAACCCATGATCAAATAGGTGAGCTAACACCAACAGCCGTCCGAAGCGACTCAAACCTCAACCCATCTAGTGGTTTCGTAAGTAGATCAGCCAATTGATTATCAGTAGAGACATGGTCAAGAGAGACAACATGTGATTCAACAAGCTCTCGAATGAAATGATGTTGTATGTCAATATGTTTTGTTAAAGAGTGCTGAATGGGATTCTTAGAAATATTTATCGCACTCGTATTATCACAGAAAACAGTCATTGTCCCTTGATTAATCCCATAATCACTAAGCATTTGTTTCATCCAGAGAAGCTGAGTACATCAACTCCCTGCAGCTATGTATTCGGCCTTTGCCGTGGATAAAGATATTGAATTTTGTTTCTTACTTAGCCAGGCTACGAGATTGCTACCCATGTAAAAACAACCCCCAGTCGTACTTTTCCTATCATCTGCATTTCCGGCCCAATCAGCGTCGGAGATCCAGCCAAATCAAGATTGGAATTCCTAGAATAGAATATCCCTAGATCCACTGTACCACTGATATACCTGATTAT
>NW_019256642.1:0-1127 GCF_002742605.1 Olea europaea var. sylvestris | reverse complement strand
TTTGTGGAAGAACAAGTACTTGCTAATTTGGAACGTTTGGCTTGTTGACGTTCGAAGAACTGAGCGTGACTTTTGCACAAGGTGTCCATTTTGGTCCCATAAGTACTTTTCGAAAAACTAGCGATCCTTTTGGATTGAAGTCATCCTTTTTCTCATGGCGTATGAGGGATTTCAGCTGTTTGTGGAAGAACAAGCACTTGCTAATTTGGAACGCTTCGATTGTCGGTGTTCGAAGACCTGAGCCAGAGTTTTACATACTGTGTCCGTTTTGGGCCCATAAGTACTTTCTGAAAAGGTTGCGACCCTTATGGATTGAACTCACCCTTTTCACCATGACGTATGAGGGATCTCGATCGTTTAACGAAGAACAAGCACTAGCTAATTTGGAACGTTTGTATTGTTGATGTTCGAAGAACTGAGCGTGACTTTTGCATACGGTGTCTGTTTTGGGCCTGTAAGTACTTTTCGAAAAGGTAGCGACCCTTTTGGATTTAACTCATCCTTTTTGTCATGACATATGAGGGATTTTGGCCATTTGTGGGAGACCAAGCACTTGCAAATTTGGAACGCCTGGATTGTTGGTGTTCGAGGAACTGAGTGTGACTTTTGCATACTGTGTCTGTTTTGGGCCCATAAGTACTTTCCGAAAAGGTAGTGACCCTTTTGGATTGAACTAACCCTTTTCATTAGGACGTACGAGGGATTTTGACCATTTGTCGAAGAACATGCACTTGCTTATTTGGAAAGCTTGGATTGTCGGCGTTCGAAGAACTGAGCGTGACTTTTACATACTGTGTCCGTTTTGGGCCCATAAGTAATTTTTGGAAAGGTAGCGACCCTTTTGGATTGAACTCACCCTTTTCATCGTGACGTCTAAGGGATTTTGGCAATTTGTGAAAGAACAAGCACTTGCTTATTTGTAACGCTTGGATTGTCAACGTTCGAAGAACTGAGTGTGACTTTTTCCATACGGCTTTCGATTTGGGCCGATAAGTACTTTTTGGAAAGGAGGTGACCCTTTTGGATTTAACTCACCCTTTTTATCGTGACATATGAGGGATTTTGGCTATTTGTGGAAGAACAAGCACTTGCTTATTTGGAAAGCTTGGATTGTCAGCATTCGAAGA
>NW_019256641.1:0-1127 GCF_002742605.1 Olea europaea var. sylvestris | reverse complement strand
TGTCGGAATTGGCTGAAATTTGGCAGTTTGATCGGAAATAAAAATCACGCCGGCGGCAATTTCCTCATTTTTCTCGACTGTGTTGGAATGGGCTCAAATTTGACAAGTTGATCGAGAACAAAAATCTCGCAGGGGGCAATTTCGTCATTTTTCTCGACTGTGTCGGAATTGGCTGAAATTTGGCAGTTTGATCTGAAATAAAAATCGCACCGGGGGCAATTTCGTCATTTTTCTTGACTGTGTCGGAATTGGCTGAAATTTGGCAGTTTGATCTGAAATAAAAATCGCGCCGGGGGCAATTTCGTCATTTTTCTCGACTGTGTCGGAATGGGCTCAAATTTGACAGGTTGATCGGGAACAAAAATCGCGCCGGGGGAAATTTCGTCATTTTTCTCGACTGTGTCGGAATGGCCTCAAATTTGACAGGTTGATCGGGAACAAAAACCGCGCCGGGGGCAATTTCGTCATTTTTCTCGACTGTGTCGGAATTGGGAGAAATTTGGCAGTTTGATCGGAACTAAAAATCGCGCCGACGGCAATTTCGTCATTTTTCTCAACTGTGTCGGAATGGGCTCAAATTTGACAGGTTTATCGGGAACAAAAATCGCGTTGGGTGTAATTTCGTCAATTTTCGCGACTGTGTCGGAATTTGATGAAATTTGGCAGTTTGATCTAAAATAAAAATCGCGCTGGGGCAATTTTGTCATTTTTCTCGAGTGTGTCGGAATGGGGTCAAATTTGACAGGTTGATCGGGAACAAAAATCGCGCCGGGTGTAATTTCGTCATTTTTCTCGACTGTGTCGGAATAGGCTCAAATTTGACAGTTTGATCGGAAATAAAAATCGCGCCGGGGGCTTTTTCGTCAATTTTCTCGACTGTGTCGGAATTGGCTGAAATTTGACAGTTTGATCGGAAATAAAAATCGCGCCGGGGGCTTTTTCGTCAATTTTCTCGACTGTGTCGGAATTGGCTGAAATTTGACAGTTTGATCGGAAATAAAAATCGCGCCGGCGGTGATTTCGTCATTTTTCTCCACTGTGTCTGAATGAGCTCAAATTTTACAGGTTGATCGGGAACAAAAATCGCGCCGGGGGCAGTTTCGTCATTTTTCTCGACTGTGTCGGAA
>NW_019256640.1:0-1127 GCF_002742605.1 Olea europaea var. sylvestris | reverse complement strand
GACGAAATTGCCCCCGACGCGATTTTTGTTTCCGATCAATCCATCAAATTTTTGCCCATTCCAACACCGTCGCGAAAAATGACAAAATTGCCCCTTGCGCGATTTTTGTATCCGATCAACCTGTCAAATTTTAGCCGATTCCAACACCGTTACTAAAAATGATGAAATTGCCCCCCGCGCGATTTTTGTTGCCAATCAAACAGTCAAATTTTAGCCCTTTTTCTACACCGTCGCAAAAAATGACGAAATTGCCCCCGGCACGATTTTTGTTTCCGATCAATCCATCAAATTTTTGCCCATTCCGACTCCGTCGCGAAAAATGACGAAATTGCCCCCGGCACGATTTTTGTTTCCGATCAATCCATCAAATTTTTGCCCATTCCGACTCCGTCGCGAAAAATGACGAAATTGCCCCCGGCACGATTTTTGTTTCCGATCAATCCATCAAATTTTTGCCCATTCCGACTCCGTCGCGAAAAATGACGAAATTGCCCCCGGCACGATTTTTGTTTCCGATCAATCCATCAAATTTTTGCCCATTCCGACTCCGTCGCGAAAAATGACGAAATTGCCCCCGGCACGATTTTTGTTTCCGATCAATCCATCAAATTTTTGCCCATTCCGACTCCGTCGCGAAAAATGACGAAATTGCCCCCGACGCGATTTTTGTTTCCGATCAATCAGTAAAATTTTAGCCCATTCCAACACCGCCGCTAAAAGTGACGAAATTGCCCCCGGTGCGATTTCTGTTTCCGATCAATCTGTCAAATTTTTGCCCATTCCAACACCGTCGCGAAAAATGACGAAATTACCCACGGCGCAATTTTGGTTTCCCATCAATCCGTCAAATTTCAGCCCATTCCGAAACCGTTGCGAAAAATGAGGAATTTTCCGTGGCGCGATTTTTGCCTCCGATCAATAAGTTAAATTTAAGCCGATTCCGACACCGTCGCAAAAAATGACGAGATTGCCCCCGGTGCGATTTTTGTTTAAGATTAATCTGTCAAATTTTAGCCAATTCCCCCACCGTCGCGAAAAATGACAAAATTGCCCCCCGGCGCGATTTTTGTTTCCGATCAATCTTTCAAATTTTTGCCCATTCCAACACCGTCGCGAAAAATGACGAA
>NW_019256639.1:0-1127 GCF_002742605.1 Olea europaea var. sylvestris | reverse complement strand
CTCTTCCTGCAGTGTACTGGAATGAATGCCATACATTTGCCCGGCGAGGTTGCGGCCTAAATGTTCTTCCAACATCTGTTGGTTTGAACTGCCTTTCAAAAGGCGGTCCTCTATAGAATGATGTACCTCATCCTCTACCAGGCTGAATGTTTGGGAAGAAAACAGGGCGACGAGGATGCTGCTATGTCTCTGGTTTCTCCATGTTTCCATTTACTTCCCTTTTACACCTTGCACACAGGACGTCTTCGTCCTTTTTTGGTTCTTTTCCTTTGATACGTTCAAAGGCGCTGGGATATGGCCTAGGATCTTCTTCTCCATCATCTATGACTAACTTGAATTTTGGTAACTTGTTCTTGAATCCAGATGTTACCATGTTTACTCCAAGTGGCTGTGGGAAAAGATTCTCATCCACTGCCATCTTTTTCTTATCATCGAACGTAATTCATCCTGACTCAATAGCATCCTGCAATACGTGACGAAAAATCAAGCAATTGTTAGCCAAATGTGACCATGCATTATGCCACTTACAATATTTTTTACCCTTTATTTGTTCAGGGTTTGGCAATTTGTGCTTATCGCTCAGCTTTATTTCTTTATCCCTATATAACTTATCGAATATAAGGTCAGCTTTGGTTACATCGAATGAGAACGTTCTAGCCTTTATGTTTCCATCCTTTATGGGCTCATCTTTGCCCGATGGTCTAGGCTTGGCCATTATGGGACAAGTATATGTATCCCCTTTTACTAATTCGGCCAAACACATTTCGGCCTGATCGTACGATTCGTCATCGATGGTATGAACGTCAAAATTTGGGTCTCTGTAATAAGTCCCTTTGCTAGAATTTTTCATTTGTTCTTCTTCTCTTATCAATCGCTCATACCTAATGACATTCGCACTCAACTGGAAAAGGTCGGGAAATTCCTTGTCTTGGAACTTCTTTTTTAAATCAAAGCTCAAGTAGCCTTGACAAATTCTTTTTCGGGCAAAGGTACAAAACACTTGCTTCTTGCTGTTTTGAACCTTTGGAGAAAACTTTCTGCCCCTTCATTTGGCATTTGACGTAGATTCGCCAAATCAGCCAAAGTGACTTCAGATTCAGTTTTGTAAAACTGAGCATGAAACAACT
>NW_019256638.1:0-1127 GCF_002742605.1 Olea europaea var. sylvestris | reverse complement strand
TCGGAAACAAAAATCGCGCCGGGGGCAATTTCGTCATTTTTCGAGACTGTGTCGGAATAGGCTCAAATTTGACCGGTTGATCGAGAACAAAAATCGCGCCGGGTGTAATTTCGTCATTTTCCGCGACTGTATCGGTATTGGCCAAAATTTGACAGTTTGATCGGAAACAAAAACCGCGCCGGGGGCAATTTCGTCAATTTTCTCGACTGTGTCGGAATTGGCTGAAATTTGGCAGTTTGATCGGAAATAAAAATCGCGCCGGGGGCAATTTTGTCATTTTTCTCGACTGTGTCGGAATGGTCTCAAATTTGACAGGTTGTTCGGGAATAAAAACCGCGCTGGGTGCAATTTCGTCATTTTTTGCGACTGTGTCGAAATTGGCTAAAATTTGAATGGTTGATCGGAAACAAAAATCCTGCCGGGTGCAATTTCGTCATTTTTCTTGACTGTGTCGGAATGGGCTCAAATTTGACAGGTTTATGCCGGAAACAAAAATCGCGCCGGGGGCAATTTCGTCATTTTTCTCGACTGTGTCCGAACGGGCTCAAATTTGACAGGTTTGTCGAGAACAAAAATCGCGCCGGGTGTAATTTCGTCATTTTTCGCGACTGTGTCGGAATTGGCTGAAATTTGACTTGTTGATCGGAAACAAAAATCGCGTCGGGGGCAATTTCGTCATTTTTCTCGACTGTGTCCGAACGGGCTCAAATTTGACAGGTTTGTCGAGAACAAAAATCGCGCCGGGTGTAATTTCGTCATTTTTCGCGACTGTGTCGGAATTGGCTGAAATTTGGCAGTTTGATCGGAAATAAAAATCGTTCCGGGGGCAATTTCGTCATTTTTCTCGACTGTGTCCGAACGGGCTCAAATTTGACAGGTTTGTCGAGAACAAAAACTGCGCCGGGTGTAATTTCGTTAATTTTCGCAACTGTGTCGGAATTGGCTAAAATTTGACTGGTTGATCAGAAACAAAAATCGCGCCGGGGGCAATTTCGTCATTTTTCTCGACTATGTCCTAATTGGCAGAAATTTGGCATTTTGATAGGAAACAAAAATCGCGCCGGGGGCAATTTCGTCATTTTTCGCGACCGTGTTGGAATAGGCTCAAATTTGACTGGTTGATCGGG
>NW_019256637.1:30702-33587 GCF_002742605.1 Olea europaea var. sylvestris | reverse complement strand
CAATCTTGAGACAGCCTTCTTTCCACGATCATCCCCATTCTTCATAGCATCCTCAAGTGCTGTAGGAAGAATCTTCCAAAATTCGGAAACAAATTTGTTGAGGAAATTCCTCGAGAAATCTTGATTCGGGGCTCAGAAAACAACTAAACGAACACCGGTTTACCTCAACTCAACCCAAAACTTCTACAATTGGTTGCCACAAGATTTACATCCAGAAAGGATGATGGTGGTGTTGATTTGCAAGCCACAAAGGCAAGGGAAAACAAAGAGGTAACAATGGTAATAACTCAACCAAGAAACGGCTCCTCACTATGTTTTTCTCTCTTCAAAATATACATACACCACCCACAACCGGCTACAAGAAGAAGAAGCATAATATATAGATTAGGTTATTGGGTTTGGTCGTAACTTGTTCATTTAAATGGGCTAAAGGTATTGGACCAACAATAATCCAAAACCACACACTAATCAAACCACCAATCCAACTCCAATTTGGGCCTTCCAAAAGTGTTGATCGTATTCAAGTCGAGCCAAGTCCATGGTGTCGATAAATTATCCGACAACTAATTTAAATCATCGCCCCCAATTTATTGGTTATCAAAACCCAACAAATCTCAACCTTGATGCCCAATAAATTTATAAACAATGAAAACACAAAGTTTATACTTTTATAATCAAAATAACCAATAAAATTGAATCACAGACTTTACCTCATGTTTTGTACTCAAAACACATACCATACCGCACCATGTACTCACCAGGGCTAAGGTCAAGAATACCCAAGTAGAAGCAAATATTTACGGTAATCAATCAAGAGCAAATAAATACGCGATGACAATATATTATAGGATAACACATAGATATTTTCAGAAACACGTTCACATAGAACCACAGATTAACACCAAATTAATCAAACACAAGGTCAAACACATATGCAACAAATGCATAAATGACCCACGAAAAGATCTCACTACACTTATCATATTCTATTCCGCGTTGCTTACACATCGAGAACACATATATCCTCTCATCGCCCACCATGCTAACTAGACTGATCACTCAATTCATGTCTAACTAGTAAATTACAATAGATCCTAAGTTTTTTGGATAATCTTTTATCACCACATCACTTCTCCCAACCTACATGGATAATGGGTCTCCAACTAACAGAATTGATAGAAGAGCTTCTCTCACACTCCACCTATACAGGGTCTCTTTACGGATAAAGGATTCCAACATTTGATCACCTCTCCACTTGTGATCCAAATGTCACATTCCACATCCTCGGTGCAAATCACAATGTACCCCTAGGCATCTATACTCCACCTCACCAAAAGACATAGAACTCACCCGCTAATGCATCTCAAACTCACTATGGCTAGACGACCACAAAGGTTAGGGCCCAATTTAAAATTGACCCACGTACCACAAGTTTACTCCAATCATCGATGTTCAAAAAATCCACAAAGGAAATGGTGAAGGTAGCACTCGTAAAGAGAATAGAAGAAAGAGTTGGTTACTTCACTACACTCACAAAAGAGGCTCACAAAGAAAACGAAGATAACTATACATGGCTGCCTCACACAATCTCAGAAACCACACAAGCTTACAAAAATAAAGGAGAAAATGCCTACTCATCTTTCTTCTTACTACCACACTCTCACACCACTCATAGAGCAAACAGAATACGTTACAAAATTGAACCCACTATGCATGCAAACACATTACACAAATTAATAAGATCAATATAATTCATGCAATTACACTAATCAAACGTATTGAAAGTGTAGCATATCAACATTTCAATAAAATTCCTTATAAAAAAAACATTCAATAAAATTAAGTGATCACACACATGCAGAAAGGACTACACATAGATGCAAATATTGTAACTAGGTTTACTCTCAATAAACCTCACAAAGGTCATCACTCAACCCAATAACAACATTTACCTCACCTCTCTCATTATCATTCTTTTTATTAGTATTCTAAGATAGTCTATTTTCAACTATATCCAAATTTTACCACATTTAAAACACATTTTATTTTTCGCACTTACCTTAGACCTATACATGTCATAAATACCAAATAATGACCACAAGAAAATTATAAACATAATTCACATAGAATGATCAAATAAATTTTCCTAAGATCACATGCATTTCTAACAGTGTAGAAAAATTGGTAACAAATCCACAAAGAATTTAAGGCAAATAATTCCTATGTCTAGTAACAGGCAATGGTTACTCCTTCATGGTAACCCCAAACCTAACGTCACCACCACACGATAACTTTTAATTCGAAAAATAAATAATTACTCTACGCTATAATTTTAACTTCAATAATAAAAGATAAAGAACATGATATCGAGCGGACCACGTCTGAAGGTCTGTAAATATCGAGAGATGTGAATTCATTGCTTAGGATCGTCACTGTTCGTCCTAAAACTTCCGCAACCACATAAATATAAAACGGCATTCTACACCCGAACATTCAAGGGGAAAATCGTTAAACTTTCACTTCATTGCTCAATATTGAAATTCAACGACACCATATGGTCCGTATCACCATCAGCAACATTCTGTTTGTTGAAACCCTCATCGAAATCATCCACACGCGCGCTCAAACACTGACTCAAGATCTCCATGCACAGCCGTCGGCACCACGCACCATCCACCCAAATGCACCTTCGCCTGTACAGTCCACTGGTGGTTGCCTTTTTTCCAATCGGCCACTAGTTTGGCCAGAAAATGAGTTTGCATGTCTGAATTTTTAACAATTTTTTGTCCAAAATTCTGTCACTTTTCAAATTCAATTCTGGCCAGTCTCCACTTGGTTTTTACCTCCAAAAATCACAGATTTCTCAACAACGCAAGCTCTAATAC
>NW_019256637.1:19621-26588 GCF_002742605.1 Olea europaea var. sylvestris | reverse complement strand
ACTTTCAAAATCTCCCCATCACCTACTGAACTTTGATCCCTTATCCTCCATTACACATCGGGTGGCTTCCATCTCAGAAATCAAGAAAATCAATTACCCAATACCTAAATCCCTGCCATTGTTAACCACTCAAGGAGCCTAACACATGCGTGAAGAAGCAAGACACATTATATTTCAACACTTCGAGCAAGGACACGTTGCATGTAAAATGGACTGGCCATTTGAAGGTAAATTCAAAATACCTTTTGTTTTTATGTTCAAGCATGTTAAACAGTGCGAAGCTTATTCTTTTAAGAATTATGCAGCCGTGGGACGTATGACCAATGTGGGTGAGATGATTGTGAGAAATAAGATCACTACACCGAAAATGGTCTATTGCAACACATAAAAGGCAACATTCGGTAGTTAAGTGTTGCTAAAGAGGTCTATTGCAACATTTGAATAAGTGAATGTCGCAATTAGTCAATGATATTGAGTTTTGGCAACATATTTAAAATAAATGTTGCCAATGATACTTTTTGCAACGTTTTTGGAAAGTTGCGAAAAGTTTTATTTTTTGCAACGTTTAAAAAACGTTGCGAAAGCTCTACCTTTTGCAACGTTTAAAAGATGTTGCAAAAAGGTATCTTTTGCAACGTTTTTTAAACGTTGCAAAAGGTAGAGCTTTCGCAACGTTTTTTAAACGTTGCAAAAAATAAAACTTTTCGCAACTTTCCAAAAATGTTGCAAAAGATAACATTAGTTTTCTTTTTCTTTTTCTTTTTTTTTGGTTTAGCCCATTCATTTTTGTGAGCAGCCCATGTCCAAATAAAATTGACCCACCTCCATTTTTTGGCCCAAACAAAATTGTAATTTGAATGCCCATTTATAATCCAAAACTCAAGCTCAAGCCCTAGCCCGTAATTGAAATCCATTATCCATTATCCCTAAAATTCTCAAATTGAAATCCATTCGATTTTATCGCTCGCTCGACTTCTCCTTCTTCCCCTTCCAGCTCCAGTTGTAGACTTCCAAAATCTAGACTTTAACTCTTCGAGTCTTCCAGAGTTCCAGTTCCAGTCTTCGAGTTCCTCGCTTGGTTAGTTGGCTACTTGGCTTCGCAGTTTGCTGAAGCGACGGAGGCGCCAAGCCTCGAGGCTCAAGTCCCACTGGCCACTATCTCATCTTTTTGGTGAGGCAGCAATGGCTGTTCTGATGCAATTTTCTATTTCCAAACAAAAAAAGTTTCATTTACTCATCTTTTTGCTTCGACAGATCATGTTTGAAGATGGCAGCTCGGAGTTATTAAATGTGTCAAAAGAGGAATGGGAATTTTGCAACAATTAATGTAACTCGTAAGTGACTTTTCCGCCCACCAATGGGTTTACAAATATTGATTATGCCTCTGGTTTTACGTGTACTTACCTTGCTCTCTTATTGGAAAATATTACTGTCAGAGAAGAACAAAATGACTTTAGCTTAATTAAAACAAGACATCATTTCATTACTCTGTACATCAAGCCCAGAAGTTGTTTGCTATATTGTCGTCTTACAAAAGAGAACGTGTTATTGTCTTATTGACCTTGATCTGCTTATTTCGGCAGGTATTAGACATAAGATTCAATGTAGAGTCTAAGACTACATTTTGTTCACAAGAAGTAAAAAAGATTCTTTTATAGCTATATTAGTGTATGTTGATGATGTTATAGTGGTTGGTTACAATATGGAAATCATTCATTCTTTTAAAAACTCATTTGATGACAAATTAAAAATCAAAGACTTAGGTGCTCTCAAAATATTTTCTTGGCATAGAGGTGTGAGATTTGAAAGGGAAATTCATAGTGCAAGTATGTAAAGGAATACTTCTTCTAGTGGGAGAGTTAGAGAACTTGAAACACTTCTTCTAGTGCAAGTATGCAAAGGAATACTATGGCTTCAGCCAATTCAATTCAAGTATGGAGGTTGACCCTCACACTTTGCACCTTCACTGATATTTTTAACTTCTGCTCTTCCATCTCTCT
Source organism: Olea europaea var. sylvestris (assembly GCF_002742605.1). Classification (NCBI taxonomy): domain Eukaryota; kingdom Viridiplantae; phylum Streptophyta; class Magnoliopsida; order Lamiales; family Oleaceae; genus Olea; species Olea europaea. Next base: position 24,588 of record NW_019256637.1, on the reverse strand, counting down.
CAAAACAAGCAGCAGCTTTCCTCAGTACGCTTCACATATCTGACTTGTATTTTCCAATTCAGTCGTTCTGAATTTTCTTTTCTTGATTCTGAAAAAAGAAAAGGGAGATGTTAGTCAAAATTTAGATATAATCAAGAGACTAGAATCATGAATGAAATGAACTATATATAAAGTGGTGTAATAAAACAATTACACATTCATGAACGCAGCAATTGCTTCTAGAGTTTGTCATTTAAGTACAGAATAATTATATATCATCGCCGTCCTATCCAGTTGGGACAGTACTCTGAATGAAAATATTCATATTTTGGTGTTTCCTTAAAAGAAAACAAATAATCATCTGTAATCATGCATAATAATTATCTTACTTGTTTTTCCTTATCTGATGGTGTTTTTGGATGGTTAAAATGACTTCTTTCATTTTCTATTTTTCTTGCCTTTTTCTTCAACATCCTAGATGCAAATTGATAAGTTTTCTGGAGATGGTGGTTTTAGTGGTCTTGAATGTTTTAGGTAGCGATTTTTTTTATAAGTAGAGGAGGTAAAGTGCTTGTGAACTTGGTGAAGTATGGTGTCACGTTAGTTGGCTTTTTGGAAGATGATCACACCAGGTAGAGGGGATGTGGAAATTTTGGTGGCTTTCTACTGGATGATCATTTTTTTTGGGGGGTGGGGGTGGGGGTGAGCGTTGGAAATTGTGAGAGGATTGTTTTCCCCGTAAACTGGCCCTCTTTGACACAGATCGAGTCATACGTTCTACTCAAATGCTTGTCCGAGCTAGACTCAGTTATGAAATGGAGGGACTTCTTAATGTAATTCTTCAAGTTTGTTTTCTATCTTGAATGTACCTACCTTTTCCTTAGGGGAGAAAACAAAAAAAATGCATTAAGTTGGAGCTGCAATGGAACGGTAGAACTATCGTGGCCATTCCAAATCAAGGAAACTGCATTCCTACCATTAGAAGTACCAATATCACACAAAATCTATAATGATTGTTGCTTGCTATCCTCCTCATTCTTATGGTTTGATGTAAAAATATTTAATGCAAAGTATGCACCTTTTTGCTGGCCTAATGAATTATTTTTGTTGTCTTATCGGCTTAATAAATTATATTTTGATTGTCGTTAGAGCAATATCATTGATTGATTTATTTGACAAGGTATACATGCAAAGACATAATTCTTCTTTGCCAAAGGAGAATTGCTTTTATACCTAAGATATATTGCGTCAATTTTCTTCTTTCTACTATTTCACCTTTGTCCTGTTAATATCTGTTAGTTGGAGCTTAATCCTGCACGTCTATTTTTTTAATATTGTGATGTTCGGTGTTAGATAGTAGCTTTGCGTATAATGGACAAAGAGTGGCTGCAATTATCAAGGTATTGATCAAGTAACATGCGACGATTTCAAGTTTAAGTTTCAATTTTTGTAGTTTCCTAATTACATTTTGGTAGTACATGTTTGGAGACTCTTCATTTTATTTTGGAAGAGATTATGTGTTGAATATTTTACAAATTTAATGAGTAATGTGTTTGTTAGTTTATTATTTTGGTGGTACATGTTTGTTAGTTTTGAATGACTTATTTGATCAAAGAAAGGGATTTTAGTAGTGTTAAGCATAGATAAAAAAAAAATGTGAATTAGCCTTTGCAACGGTTGTTGCAGCATTCAAAAAATGTTGCAATAGATAGTCTATTGCAACGTTTAGAAAACATTGCAAAAGCGTAGATATTGCAACATCTTTTAAACATTGCAATAGATTAGGCTTTTGCAACGTTTTTTAAACACTGCAAAAAGTCTTACCTCAACAGCAACATCAAGCTTCGCAACTTACGCTCAAACGCTGCAAATAACTTTTTGCAACGTTTTTTGACCGTTGCAATAGCCCTTTTTTGGTGTAGTGGATAGAGGTTTTTTTGGTGCTTGTGTTGTTCAATTAATGATCCTATATTACTATTATTTCTATTTCGTTAGTAAAGAAACTAACTTCTAAAATTATATTTTGGAAAGAAAAATAAGCTTAAAGAGATCTTCTATAAAGAGGGCAAAAAAACTTGTCAAGCCTGATAACGGGGCTGAGATTAGCCGCTTAATCCGGTATTTGGGTTGGAGGCAGGGCTAGGGACTTCTTCCCAGCGTAGGTGCGAGTAACAAGGGTCTTTTCTCGTCTCTCTCATTTTAACTTTTTTTTTTTTTAAGAATTTAATACTTTAAATGGAAAACTTTACAAAATTTCATTAATTCTAGTAGAATGTGGCAACTAAGATTATCTTAGGAATATAACAAAGCATAAAAGCTTTAGTTTACTAAATATATTTGAATAATTTAACTTTTAAAAGAAAATAAATTAATTAAAAATTTTAATAAATATATTATTGTCTCACTTTAATGAATGGGGACAATAAAATGAATTATCAAATACTTAATAAAAAAAATTTAAATGGCTACTAAATGGGGTAAGGGCCCCGCCTTACCTTATCTTAAACGAATAATCTGGAGGGTTCGGGGCGGAAATTTACCTGACAGGGCGAGAAGCAAGGGAGGTTACCCCTAACCCAACCTGCTCGGTTGTTATCCCTAATCTTCTAGCCTTCCCAATTTGAATTTTAGCTTTCCCGACTTTGACAGCTTGACCATGACAAACTTGGAATACTAATTGCTCAAGGTGGATTAATTGGAAGAATAATTCTAAACGAATATAGTCGACGACATAGAGGATGACATAGCACTCACAATAAATGAGTGGGCCCTGGGATGAATAAAAAAATGCCGACCCCCATGTGATATGATCCAGGAGTTGAGCCCGACGAAGGTAAGTGCGAGACGAGACCCGTTGATAGTCGATGGCAGATCAATGACGTGATCAAGGGCAAAGCAAGTGAAACAAGCGGTGGGATTGCTCATTCAAGAAACCATTGATGGAACCATGTTCGGGACTCAAAATGGAGCAACTTTCATGTTCGGGTCGAAAGTCGAATCAACTTGGATCAATTTGTTATTAAGTGACGAAAGCAAAGGCTGAAGACAACACCATGCGGCCGCACAGGCAAATCCACATACGGTCGCACACATGCATACCGAAAACCAAAAGACTAATTCCTGTTGAACCATGCGACCGCATGGATTTACACCATGCGGCCGCACCAGCCAAAAAAATTGGCGAATTTTCTATTTTTGATCGAATTTCCTAGTTTCGATAGAATTCTTATGAAATCAAATTATTACCATAATTTGATGGTTTTGGACGTTTTTATTCATTAGTATAAATAGAAGATTACTTTTCATTGTAACAACTTTTGAACTTTTGACTTTTGAATCAATATTATAGAAAGAGAAATTTCTTCTTTCAATTTATTGTTCTTCTTGAACAATTTTGGAACTTATCAAGATTCAACTTCTTATGGCGTTCTATCAATTGGATTGTGGGTTCTTTTAATTGTAATCAAGGGGTTTTAGGTTCTTCGCTAATCTAGGGTTTCTTGGTTCAATTCTTGGGTTTCGAGATCCAAAATCGGGTTAGTATTGGCGTTCTTGGGTTCCGCATCAATCTCGTTGTGGGTTTCGTAATTTCCATTGCTACGGGGTTCGCATCGGTTGGTATCAGAGCTTTGGCTCCAATTTAATCAGGTTATATCCTTTGTTTTCTAATTTTTTTCAATTCCTTATGTTCTTGTGTCTAGAAGGTTTTCTTGATTCTTTGATCCAAAAGATTCATCAAAATCTTCAAATTCCATTTCTGGACTCAATTTTTGCCCAAATCAGTTTTCATTTTCTTTGTTGATTTTGTTATTGATTTCCAGATCTAAAAAAAAATTATTGTTCATCCGTACAGTAAAAAAAAAACTTGTTAAATATTATTGATCCGTCAAATACCAACTTTTATTATTCATTATCATTTCTAAATTACTTGGACACATTGAATCATTTCATTCCTTCAATTTAAATCAAGTTTTAAAAGTTTTCTTTGAGTCCTTTGTTACAATTATTGAGTCACATCCGGTTTGGGGAATTCTACATGAATTGATTGATTGATTGAGTTCATTGATTGTTCCTAGAAGCAATTGTTGAAAGAACTGAGTGGTAAAAGGCAGAGAGGTGAGCTTAATAGAGGGTAAAAGCCTTGTGTGTGTTCCGAGTGACTTTTGGTGAGGCAGTAAAATAAAATTTTAGTGTTAGGATGTCAAAAAGGGCAGAATCAAACTCAAGCCGACAAGGTAATAATAGTAATGCATCGGAGGATTTAGTGCAAAGGTTTGAGGGGGCGTTTGGAGATGTGAGAGATAGGTTGGAGAAGCAGGAGGCTTGGATAAATAGATTAGATACATCAATGGCTAATCTTAGTCGGGGGCATCGAGTGGATGTATCCAATGCCAGAGGATCGGATAGATGGGAGCCTAGGAGGGAAAGGCGAGAGGAGTATGGATATGGGAGTGACATGGGCGAAGATGAATTTCACGGTGTTGAGATGGGAAGGATGAGGAATAGAGGCTATAGGTTCGACAGACGGGTCGGAATGATCGCGGGAAGGAGTTGGATGGAAACTTGGAAATATAAAAATGGCAGTTCCTTCATTCAAAGGAAGGAGTGATCCCGAGGCATACCTGGAGTGGGAAAGGAAGGTTGAAATGATCTTCGAGTGTTATAACTACTCGGAAGAGAAAAATGTGAAGTTAACAGTTTTAGAGTTCAGTGATTATGCAATTTCATGGTGGGATCAAGTGATTACTTCACAACGTAGGAGTGGGGGAAGACCAATCAGCACTTGGGAGGAATTGAAGTCATTGATGAGAAAGAGGTTTATTCCTAGCCACTATTACCGAGAGATCCATGAAAAACTGCAAGGTCTATATCAAGGGTCGAAAAGTGTAGAGAACTATCATAAGGAGATGGAAATACTCATGATTAGAGCCAATGTGGTGGAGGATCGGGAGGCTACCATGGCACGATTCTTGAATGGGTTAAATAGG
>NW_019256637.1:4840-18774 GCF_002742605.1 Olea europaea var. sylvestris | reverse complement strand
GAGAGTGAGTTGAAAAAGGCTATGAGCGATAATAGGCAAATGATATTGTTATTGTACAAGGAGTCCCTCCTCAATTTTGCGGATTCTAACACATCCCTCCCTAGTTTGGTTAAGTCTTTATTGCAGGAGTTTGACGATGTGTTTCCTGAGGAGATGCCAAGTGGATTGCCATCAATCAGAGGCATCGAGCACCAGATTGACTTTGTACCCGGAGCTGTCATACCGAATCGACCAGCTTACCGAAGCAATCCCGAGGAGACTAAGGAGCTTCAAAAGCAAGTGGATGAGTTGATGAGCAAAGGTTATGTCAGGGAGAGCATGAGTCCATGTGTTGTACCTGTTTTGCTGGTGCCTAAGAAGGACGGGACTTGGAGAATGTGCGTGGATTGCCAAGCTATCAACAACATCACGGTAAAGTATTGTCACCCAATACCTAGGCTAGATGATATGCTTGATGAGTTGTATGGTGCTTGCATTTTTAGTAAGATTGATCTTAAGAGTGGGTATCATCAAATNNGGAGGGTGATGAATGGAAAATGGCGTTTAAGACTAAGTATGGATTGTATGAATGGTTAGTTATGCCGTTTGGACTCACTAATGCACCGAGCACTTTTATGCATTTAATGAACCATGTTTTGCGTGTTTTTATTGGAAAATTTGTTGTAGTTTATTTTGATGACATCTTAATCTATAGCAAAAACCTAGATGAGCATTTAGAACATTTAAATTTTGTGCTTGTTGTGTTGTGAAAGGAACAACTGTACGCTAATTTCAAAAAGTGCACGTTCTGCATGGATAAAGTTGTTTTCCTAGGATTTGTGGTTAATGCTAACGGGGTGGAAGTCGATGAAGAAAAGATAAAAGCTATAAAAGAATGGCCAACACCTAAGACTATAACTGAAGTTAAGATTTTTCATGGATTGGCTAGTTTTTATAGACGATTTGTAAGAGATTTTAGCACCATAACCACACCGTTGACTAAAATAGTAAAGAAGAGTGTAGGTTTCCATTGGGGAGAATCTCAAGAAATTGCATTTGGCACAATTAAGGATAAGCTATGTAAAGCACCTGTTTTGGCATTACCAAATTTTGATAAAACATTCGAGATTGAGTATGATGCATCAGGAATAGGTATAGGAGCAGTGTTAATGCAGGAAAGGAGACCTATTGCTTACTTTAGCGAAAAGTTGAGTGGGGCAGCATTGAATTATCCGACATATAACAAGGAGCTGTATTCACTTGTTCGAGTATTGGAGACTTGGCAACACTACTTATGGCCAAAGGAATTCGTGATACACAACGATCATGAATCTTTAAAGCAATTGCAAGGTCAAGGTAAGTTGAACAAAAGACATGCGAGATGGGTGGAGTTTATCGAGACATTTTCCTACGTCATCAAGTACAAACAAGGTAATGAAAATATAGTTGCTGATGCGTTGTCTCGAAGGTACGTGCTTTTAAATTCATTAAGTACTAAATTACTTGGTTTCGAACATATTAAGGGCATGTATGAATTTGATTGTGATTTTTCTAGTATTTATGCTTCATGTGACAAAGGTGCATTTGATAAATTCTATAGGCATGAAGGATATTTGTTTAGGGAAGATAAGTTGTGCATTCCTAATTGTTCTTTGCGTGAATTATTAGTAAGGGAAGCATATCGGGGTTCAAAAGACTTTAGACATGTTAGGGGAACATTTTTATTGGCCTAAAATGCGACATGACGTAGAACAAATATGTGGAAAGTGCATAACTTGTAAAATGGTTAAGTCTAAGGTTCAACCCCATGGTTTGTATACTCCTTTGCCTGTACCTAGTGAACCTTGGGTAGACATATCTATGGACTTTGTGTTAGGTTTACCTAGGACAAAAAGGGGTCGGGATTCAATATTTGTCGTGGTCGATAGGTTTAGTAAGATGGCGCACTTCATACTATGTCATAAAACTGATGATGCTACTAATATTGCAGACTTATTCTTTAGGGAAATAGTATGTTTACATGGAGTACCTAAAAGTATAGTGTCTGATAGGGACGTGAAGTTTTTGAGTCATTTTTGGAGTGTTCTGTGGAGTAAGTTAGGAACTAAGTTATTATTTTCTACAACTTGTCACCCACAAACAAATGGACAAACTGAGGTAGTTAATCGAACTATGACTATGACTCAACTACTTAGGACAATGATCAATAAAAACCTGAAATCATGTGAAGAGTGTTTACCATTTATAGAGTTTGCATATAATCGAGCTACACATTCTACTACTTTGTTTTCTCCTTTTGAAATGGTTTATGGTTTTAATCCACTAACACCTATGGATTTAATGCCTTTGCTTGTGCATGAACGAGGTAGCTTGGATGGGAAACGAAAATCCGAGATGGTGAAAACACTCCATGAAAAGGTCAGGATGCAGATCGAAGAGAAAGGAAAGCTGATTGCATCAAAAGCAAATAAAGGAAGAAGACGCGTTACATTTGAGCTTGGAGATTGGGTCTGGGTGCATTTCAGAAAAGAGTATTTTCCAGAACAGAGGAAGTCAAAATTGCAACCACGAGGCGATGGACCGTTTCAAATCATCCAGAGGATCAATGACAATGCATACAAAGTGGATTTACCAGGTGAGTACAATGTTTCGGCTACTTTTAATGTATCTGACCTCTCTCTATTTGATACAGGTTTAGATTTGAGGACGATTCCTTTTGAAGAGGGAGGGGATGATAAGATCCAAGAGTCGAGCCCGACGAAGGCAAGTGCGAGACGAGACCCATTGATAGTCGATGGCGGACCAATGACGCGATCAAGGGAAAAGCAAGTTAAACAAGTGATGGGATTGCTCGTTCAAGAAACCATTGATGGAACCATGTTCGGGACTCAAAATGGAGCAACTTTCATGTTTGAGTCGAAGGTCGAATCAACTTGGATCAATTTGTTATCAAGCAATGAAAGCAGAGGCTGAAGACAACACCATGCGGCCGCACAAGCAAAACCACATGTGGCCGCACACATGCATACCGAAAACCAAAAGACTAATTCCTGTTGAACCATGCGGCCGCACCAGCCTAAAAAATTGGCGAATTTTCTATTTTTGGCCGAATTTCCTAGTTTCGATAGAATTCTTATGAAATCAAATTATTACCATAATTTGATGGTTTTGGACGTTTTTATTTATTAGTACAAATAGGAGATTACTTTCAATTGTAACAACTTTTGAACTTTTAACTTTTGAATCAATATTATAGAGAGAGAAATTTCTTCTTTCAATTTATTGTTCTTCTTGAACAATCTTGGAATTTATCAAGATTCAACTTCTTGTGGCGTTCTATCAATCGGATTGTGGGTTCTTTTAATTGTAATCAAGGGGTTTTAGGTTTTTCGCTAATCTAGGGTTTCTAGGTTCAATTCTTGGGGTTCGAGAGCATAATTTATTGTATCTTTTGGGATAACCAATTCGACGCCTTCCACCACCAACATCGATGCCGTTACAATCAAAATCAAGCTCCCATGCACTACCACCATCTTCAACTTACATTGGCATTAGGGTACTATGTTTCTTTTAGGTTAACACATAAGCATATTCCAAATCCCACAAATATCGTCATTATCATTAAAATAACAAGTATATTACTTGAATTTTGCTATTTGTACACTGATTTTTAAGACTTTAATTGACACTTGCATTGTTGTCAAATGTCAATTGGATGAAAATAATAATTGAAATTTAAAATGTCTAATAGGATAATGACACATAATAAAGTGTAAACTAAAGTATACACCATGGTGTACATGTAGCAAGATTCATATTGCTTTTAAAGGAATACACTAGTTAACACTATCATAACTCGACATATCCTACTCAAAAATAACCTAACACCGTCAATTGACACCTTTAACATTGTTCTAATAATCAGAATCAAGCTCCCAAACACTATCACCATATTTCTAATCCCAATAATACAACCATCTATATTAAGGTAACACATGTATTACTTGTAAAGTAACATACATGTAACTACTGTCATGACTCGACGTATCCAAGCCCTAAACAACCTAAGCACCATCAATTAGTTGTCCTTTTTGCAGCTCTTATTCCCTGACCTGTTGGGGCACGTTCGGCGATTTACCTCCCTCACAAAACTCTAGGAGCGGTATACACCATGGTGTACATGTAGCAAGATTCATATTGCTTTTAAAGGAATACACTAGTTAACACTATCATAACTCGACATATCCTACTCAAAAATAACCTAACACCGTCAATTGACACCTTTAACATTGTTCTAATAATTGGGCTAGCAAAAAATTTATAGTACATCAAAAGCCTACTGTAAATTTCCTAAAATGCTAGCCCTGATAATTGGATTGGCAATAATAGCATTATTCAAAGTAGGCTTAATGGATAAAAAAGATGGAACAGTTGTTGGATATTTAGAACACCCTATCCATTGAGATTAAGAATGGTGTAATCTTTTTGTACGTCGTATGCCTACTTTATAGACAATGATGAAATTATCGGAGGTGATGTTCCTTTAGAAGGGTAGAATTGAAGTACAGTGTTGAACAAATAGGTGTATCTATTGAGCTCTACAACAGCAAACCTTATTAGACAATAAATAAAGGAGACGATTTCCTCATAGATTATTAGACAATAAATAAAGAAGACCCTTTTAAATGATGTTTTTAGACCTACAATGTCAAAAGAAAAAGAAATTGTTATAAAATTGCAAATTAACGGTCGTACCAATTTTTCCACAAAAATGCCGTTACTATTTTAGTCCAAAAATTTTCATTTTGGCTCAACTTCTCTCGAAGGAAAAACAAAATATAAACCTCCATTTGGATAAAAATTTATAAATAATTTATAAAATCAATTAAAGTGGATCATTAATTTCTATCACATATTAATAATTATTACACATTATTAACACATTTCATGGAATTCACTTTACGATTCTTCTTTATAAACCACCCCGTATGGTACCCATTTTTGTAAGAATGAAAATGAAAAATATAGTCGTTACAAAACCCACACAAGAGATAGAATGTCAAATACATTGACTTGATATGATAAATAACAATCATATTTTTCATTTTTATATCCAATATCCAAAGAATGAAAATCAAACGAGGTTGTCCACACGGCGACTAAGTTTTTGGTAACAAAAAATAGAAGTACCAAAGTCGATGTAGATGATGGTACTACTTCATGAAACGAAAATCACGAGTTTCTATAGTATCAATCATTGGCATCGCAAAAGACGACAAAAAGATAATATGATTCTTGCATTTTTCGCGTTAGCCATTCACTTGAAAGAACAAACAAAACCCAGGCATATTAATATCATTTGATATTCCGACTCTCCAATATTAGATAGCAAACAAGATGCAAAATCATGCTTAGGCATCAAGAAGAAGAAATTGCACGTCTACTAATCACGTTCAATTGCATCATGAAATGGGAATTGTGACAGGCACCAGCCAGGTTAAGAAATCAAACTGTGTTAGCCAATAAGGAAAACACCAAAAATTAAAATATAGATTAAATTTTCAAAACTAAATTAAAATATAGATTAAATTTTCAAAACTCGATGAGTCCTCTACTATCATTTAGAAACAAGAAACACTTGAAGAAGTCCAAAATGACCAATACAGAAAAGATAAAAAGAATCTTCTCAGTGTTCACCGGGAAGTGACTTAATGATGTCCGAGTCACCTAAATTAGAAAGTAAAATTATTGTCAGGATAACATAAATAATGGGGGGTGGGGGGAAGAGACAAAAGCAGTATAACTTTGAGGTACCTGGATCGACGATGCTTAGGCATGAAACACGGAAGTATTTGCCACATGCAGTTCCCAAGTCGACATTATCTAGAAAGGAGACGAAGACACTTCAGCCCAAGCAAGGCAAAAACAAAAAGTAGTGAATTCTTGTCTAAAGAAAAAATAGTTTACTCTCATCTCCAAGTACAGTTCTTAAGATCTATACATTGCTCACATTCCATTCACAATTCCTCAAAAAAATCACTAGATTAAGTCATACAACCATCCTCATCCCCAACACTTATTTGACTTCAATTTTTAGTTTTTTAAGTGAATTTGCCCACCTTTTTGGAGTAAAAAGTCAAAACCACCTAATAAAGGTAAAAGATGGATTTAGAACTCTGCATTGTAGACAATCCTCTCAGCAAATTCTTTAAAAATTATGTTCGAAGCGATGGCTTCAACATTAGTGAGAATTTAAGCTTGGATAGAATTCAAATTCATGTTTTAGAAAAGACACCATGGATAAGAAAAGATATTCGACAGAGATTTAAACCCATAGTTCTCTAATAAAACAAATTGTTGAGCGTGAGATCATCTCAAGTAGTACTTAAATTGGTATGATTTTTTCCATCACTGGGTATATATAAGAGTTAATGGATCTGGCTAAGGATTAGAAATTTATAGCATTAAACATCCAAAAATGTACAAGGAAATTGTCATCGAACAAAACAATTCCAGTTTGTCATAATCCAGACTTCAACTTCCCTTGAAAACTGGACATTTAATAGACTTGTTAATTAAACGATCAGTCACTAACTTTTACCTTTTGTAGTTGCTCATCCAGAATTAAAAGGTTATCCATTACTCACATTTAAACAAAGTTACTAATCCATCACCCATATCAATTCCATCCATCTACCTAGGCACAAAAATCCACCTAGCTAATGGAAATCCTAGTGGCCACTAATGGTGTTAAAAATTGACAGCTTGGAAAAAATAGACTCCTTGAAAAATTGGGGGTTTTCATTTATCTAATTTTTCCCTAATTTCAACACGGCCTTTTCTCCATTTCATCCATCAACCAATTAAACGCTAGCTCACTAATAATCAGTACTCAATTCAATCAATAAGCAACAATGGTAGAGCACTTGGCCCTCATTTTCAGAACGGAGAAGGATCGGGTTAAATGCCCCTTTTACTTCAAGATCGGCACCTGCAGACGTGGCAACCACTGTTCCCACCTCCAACATCGCACCACAACCTCACCACACTCATTCTCAAAAATATGTACCACGACAGGACATGATAACCCTTGGTGTCGATAACCAGGTAAGTCTATTGATCTCAAGAAGACCCAAGAGCATTTCGAGCATTTTTATAAGGATATATTTGAAGAGTTCAACAAGTTTGGCAAGTTCAAGACACTCAATGTTTGTGACCCTGCATCTCAAATTTTCTTATCAAATAAATTACTTTCCTGGGATTTTTCTTCCTCCTGCAATTTAAGCTTTCCTACTAGCTTCTTCGAATTCATAAGATTTTGCTCCAGTCGTCAGCTTTCTTTTGAGGGCATTCTCTTGTGACATAGCTTCCATTTTTTAATTTTTAACGTAGATACTAAAGAGATAGAATTTAGGACCTCTTACATAAAGAATGAAAGCAATGTAGGAAGGATCATACTCATATACAGACATGAAAAACAGATGGTTAACAGATGAATTCCAGTAAGCAAAAGGTTGGTTTCATTTCTCAACAAACTTGGTAAAGAGATTGTTTCTTGATTCAGATTCAATTGATGAGAAGCTGATTTGGGGATAAATTTGGGGGGGAAGAAATTGATTTCAATTTGGCTGTGAAAATAGGGGAAATTTAGAACTGGATGGACATGGAAAAGATAAAGAACAATTCTTCCCATCTTAAGAGAAAACACTTCTGAATTAATTTTATTTTGTCCAGCCGTCATTTTTAATACTATAGGTAGCTACGTAGGATTTCTATATGCCGTGTGGAAGTTTCTATCCATGTAGACTAACGGAATTGACATGGGTGATGGATGAGTAGCCTTGTTTAAATGTTAGCAAGCACGTGGTAACCAAAGGTAAATGTTACTGATTGATCATTTAATTAACTCACTTGTTAAAGCTGTTCAGATCTAACCATCACAAGCCCATAGCTCACCGTCCAAACGCACAATAGAAACATTGCCCATTTCACCCCTCCACATAACACAGATTTCATATAGTTACACAAGTATCAGATGTGCATATCCTAAATGTAAAAAGTTTCTATTTAAAATACCAAGTTGATATTATTGCTCGTTTCCTGCCAAACATTCCTTTATAAAACCATTCTTGTATGGATAGAAAAGGATCCGATATCCAATTGCATGAAATCAGGAAGAACAATGATAGGCTTTCAACCGTGCCTTGAGTTACAGAAAAGTCTACTTATACCAAACAAGTACCTTTTCAAAAACCATATAAAATCGAGGTATGCAGTATGCTTAGATTAAAACTAATTTTAATTAAAAAGAAAAACCCACCACAAGCATATCAACACAAACATAAAATTATAGCGGCAAATCAGTACTTACTAAAAGAAAAATGTAAGGCATAAAATGAAGCAAAATTCAGAAAACCACAAAAATTTATTTAAAAAATAAGGCTTACTTCCATTATAGTGGTGTACTCCAACTTTCGAAAGCATGGCATAGTACTCGATCTCAGATTTCCTTAGTGGTGGACAATTGTTTGATATCAGTATCAGTTTTCCTGTCACCATTAATTCCCCAAAATCATGATTCACATTTACAAAAACTAAATATAGCTGTTAACGTATGATTTCAATTTTTCAAAAATGAAAAAACCTTTGGAGTTACGGAGAGTTTTGAGCACAGTCTTGTAACCAAGGGTGTATTTTCCACTCTTCATAACAAGAGCCAGCCTGTTATTGATGCTTTCATGAGTCTTCTTCTGCAAAACAAAGAAAATCAGAAAAAGAAAAGAATCAAGACAGTTTCAATCTGAAGAAAATAAAACAGAAATTATAAAACAGATCAAGATCTGACGAAAGACAGAGCGAGATTACAGTTTTCTTTGAAGCAACCATGGTGAAGAGGCTACGGCTAGGGTTTTAGCTGAGACTGACTGGTGGAGAGCGAAATGAAACCCTAGGTCAGCCGGGAAAATTTATTTATAAATGGAAACAAAGGCACGTGACCGTCTTCTTAATGAAAATTCCACAATTAGTCCACAATCTATTTTCTAAGTAGCAAGTTAGTCCTCATTATTTCAAGAGGAACAAGGCTATATATAACTTTTTTCAACTTCTAATAATAGTTGAACAACCGATCTTCAATAATTGAACCAAGACTCAATTCAAATTTTTAAGCATTATTTTTATTTTAAAAGCAAAGCACGACTTCATACAGACAGACATGCCACGTGATTTAATAATTTGAACCAATTATACAACTATAATGAAAGATCGATGACCAAATTTCCACTGAGTTAATTAAGTTGGAGACCACATGTATCTTGTCAAGAATAATCTTACTTGTATATAATCGAGTCACAATGTCATATAATTATTTACATATAGATAAGGGATCAAAAAAATAATAGAGATATTTTTGTTATTTCATCGAAAAAATTCTGACAAGATCGCATCTCACCACATTGTGTTTATATAAAGTTGTAAACCAATATTTACATGTAGCACAACTGTGTTACCAATTGCATTGCATTAAACATGCCTTATGGCCTAGAGGTTAAATAATCAATTTTATTAACAATGAACCGTTCATGTATAAAAAAGGTTAAACCCTAACCTTAAGGATCCCCACCACCCCTGCTCTGAAGTATCGTGAGAGAGGTAAATCACAGATTATGCCTTCAAGGGTACAGGGTGAAAAACTGATTGTACACTTGCACTTGCCCAAGAGCCAAATACAACATATACATGAACTGTTCATGTATATGTTGTATGCGTGATATACTATTAAGAAATTTATAACGGTCCACAAGAATTTCTGCCGCCGGTAGCGAGGAAAAAAAAAATTAAGAAATCAATATTTGACGTAAACAAGAAAACATCTGTGCCGTCTCAAAATTCAACCACGCAACACACATTCGACAGAATATCATACCATCAAAAACTTCATTGTCAACTTACGAAATAAAAAATCCCTAAGCACCATAATAATAATGATCCTTGGTCTTAAATACAGAAGTACGAAACCAGATGATGTTCTTAAATGTCTCTCATCCATTGGAATTTCGGATGCGGATAGGGGCATAGAAAAATTGGTAATGCCAATTTGGTCTAGAAAGAGAATGTGCCATAGAGCAGTATGTAACCCATAAATGAAAACTTGACCAAGGCACAATGCATAAACTTCCAACTCGAATCTCGATTGTAATCCTTCAAACTGGCAAACAGCATCTCGAGTAACTGGAACATCCTACATTCAACACCTGCAGACCTGCAAAGACGCAATTACATGATACTTCTAACCATTATCTTACATACTAACCGATCCATTTTAAATCGAGGAGGAGCTTTGCTAAAAGTACAGCCTAATCTCTAATGCTGTGCATTCTTCCCCTGTGCCTTGAGCTTTTCTGCAACTTGTTCATCGGACAATGGTAAGTAGTAGATTCGTGGGGTCGATTTCGTTTTCCTGAAGAGATCATCCAAAGTGACAATTGGGGGGTCAACTTTCTCGGCAAGTGGAGGCGGTGGTGGCGGAAGATTAAGTCGTTCCCTTGCAGGGAGTGGCTGTTCCCTTTGCAGGGGTTCCCTTTCTAGTTGTGGGCGTTCCCTGGCAGGGAGTAGGTTACCCAACGGTGGTGGAGGAGGAAGTGAAGGAGGTGGAGGAGGATGCTGCCTCTGAACCTGTTGGCGTGGAGAAGGCTGGGGGGGTTGCACATTGGGTTGCACAGGAGAAAAGTTAGGAGGAGCACCACCTGAAGGAGTTGCAGGAGAAAGGGGAGGCGCCTCAACCCGTGTTTTAACTTCTTGAGGATCAACAAACTCGGCTACCAACAAGCGTCCCCCATTTGAAGGCCACTGGAGATTGTAAACTGCATTACGAGTTTCTACAGCTTCTTCAACAGAAGAATACTGCATACACGAAGCAAATACTAGTTATGGGATCTATAGAGCTGTTGATGAATGAAAGCCAGCTCAGAAACAAGTCCCTAAATAGATAAATCTTCATACTTTAACCAGTAAAGTCATCACATATAATTTCTCAACCTAGTGCACAATTAAACAGAAAAATACTACACACACAAAGCAATTACTAGTTATCTAATGTGTATATGTGTGGATGAACGAACACCAGCTCAGAAACAAGTCCCTAAATTGATAAATATTTAAACCAGTAAAATGGTTAAATATTTAAACCAGTAAAATGGTCGTGTATAATTTCTCAACCTAGTGCACTGTTAAATGTCAACTTAGACTCCCAAAAGGAGAGGAAAAAAATGAAAAACAACAGAGTCCCGGGAGAAGAGAGGGAAATCAAACATACAGAAACATAGCAATGGGTTTTGATGTGATCCATCCAGAAATTGATGATTGTGCCCCATTTTCCAAGGAGTTCTTGAACCGCTTTCAAAGTAAAAGGGCGCAGAAAATTATCAATTCTGAGAGCAGTAGTGTGAGGCTTTGCTGATGGTGGAACTGCCAAAATATACAACATATTAATTCTGTTCAGAGAATAAAGTGATGCTCTTAAAAACAAGATACAGGAAGAAACATGATAACTTACCCACACGCTCCTTCAGCATTTCTTCACTGGCTGTAGAGTCAGATCTAGAGAAGCTACGCTTGAAAGCAGGCTTAAATGGATCCTTAGGTGTGATAGAACCAACTATACTACCACTTTGCGGTTCAGGAACCTTGAGTGCTTCTGAGTTCCACCTTCGCTGCCTCTTTACAACGTCATTGTTTCCAACTGCTCCCTGATCTGTAAGGAGATCTCATTAAATAATTTTCATACCGCAGGGGGAGCCATAAAAGATTCAGAAATCGCAATGTTACTGCTATACTGGAGTTTCCAAGCCATCAATAGTTAAAGGCAATCATCTATAATGGCATTCAAGCAGAGAGAAGCTGCCTAATCCTATGCAACAGCTTCACTTGTGTGGTCATCCAGACAATTTTTGTATAGTGCTCTTTCATATTAATTTATTTAGCCCAGCCTCATTCTTTAGAAAATCATTTTTCAACAAACTCATTTTTTACCACACATTCTCCAAATAAAATAATTTTACACGTAACTCCAAAAAATTTTCGAACTTTTTAATAGCACATTCTCCAGAAAAATAAATCACAATTCCAAAATCTATTAATCCAAAAAAGGAGGCTCAAACAAACCCTTAACCTAGAGAAAAGTAGTTACAAAGTAATAATACCTTAATTTGGGAAGTAGTGAATTTGGGAAAACATACATCAAAAACATGGTTCAGAATAACAGCCATTTGCACCACAAAACCCAACCAAGCATAACTCCTAAATTCTTAACTTGAAGGAACTCTTTGGTGAAACTTTAAACGTTTGATGATGCTAGAAGGTAGGAGCATAAAGTGGGGACGGTTACTTCCTCGACAATAAGAATTATAGAGTTAATAGTTCTCCAGAACATAAAAAGGCCATATATTGCTACACTATTTATCAGCTCAAGTTTCACATATCACAAGTCATTTTCACCTCCCAAATAAGAAAAAACATAAATTGACATTCAAATCTTTCATCCCAGCTCCTGATGTTACTTTTCCTCCGACTCAGTTTCTGATTAAATTAGAAGCAACTGAAAGGAAGGACATATTGTAGACTATGAATATAAATTATACCTCTTACTATCTTAAAGATCACTTTCACATAGTCTAAGTACAAAAGACCACGTTTTTAAACGACACATCAGTTGTCACAAACCAAAAGCAGAAGGGTTTTTTAAAGGGCAAATACCTAAAATGTATGAGCCTAAGGTATTCTAAGCAAATGAGAACATCATAAGCAATGAAGTAGAAAACAATCAAGGTGTAATGAAGCTTACCAATAGATTTTCTTTTAACGGATGTCGGAGCAGATTCATTCTTGCTTCCAAGATTAAAAACTAAAGGCTCGGCTATGTTATCATCACCAACAACATCAACACAATCTTCCTCGTTCACAACAGGCATTTCAGTTTTCTCACCTCTTTCTCTCATTTCATCAAAGTTAGACTTAGAATCCATCTGTTCACTCTCCAATATATCCTCCTCTTTCATAGTTGGCATTTCAGTTTTGTCACCTTTCTCTCTCATTTCATCACAATTAGATTTAGAATCCATCTGTTTACTCTCCAATACATCCTCTTCCATGGAACCATCAACAGATGTTTGGTCTAAATTTAACTTTTCATGAGAACCCAATTTTCCAGCATTATTTTTCATGAGAGTATCTACCTTTTCAACATTGCTGCCACCTGTCTCTTCCACAGATACCTTGTTGTCACGTAACTCTTCAACATCTACGGAATAGGATTCACCACCATCAGGGACAACATTGCTGGATAATGACTGCACCATTTCAGGCTTAAGTTCTAGGAAATTGACATCATCAGTAACTACATCAACCTTTAATTCATTTTTGTCAGTAAGGGAGACAGATTCAGTACAAACAGAATCAGAAATTACTTGAACCCTTAACTCAGAGTTGACCTCAGATACCTGATAGTTTATATCAGCAGAGTTGAGCTTCGCATCCACGTGAAGGGGTTTCGAGCCATCATTTTCAAGTTGCATCTCTGACTTCCTGAATTCAGTCGGGATTTCACAATTTTGAGCACTTGACCCACCCAAAGGTACCACAGACGCACCACTTTCACTAATCTCAGACACCTGACTATTTGAATCAGAGAGGTTCAGCTTAGCATCCTGCTGAGAAGAGTCGTCGTCATCCATCTGTGTAGTTGAATCTTCATTCCCATTGTTTGTTTCGTTGCTGTTTAAGGGTTGCACATCAAATGCTGTCACAGATTCCAGCCTCTTGACCATGACATTGGTTTCTGAATTAGTAACCTGCTCCCTTTCCCCCCAAGCATAATCACTTCCATGGATTATTTCCTCTTCTAGTTTTCCTTTATCCAGTGTTCGTTTGATATCATCAACCTCATTCTCACACACGCC
>NW_019256637.1:0-3414 GCF_002742605.1 Olea europaea var. sylvestris | reverse complement strand
GCCCCCCCCCCCCCCCCCTCTTCGCCCAAAAAATTGCAATTATTTTTCTAATCACCACCCCAAAATTTAGATGATCTGTCAACCCATCAGCCAGAGATAATTTCACTAGGCTTCAAGAACACCACTCTAATCCCAAAAGCAGAGAAAGGATACAGCTTGCTAAAAGAAAGATGGGCATTCTCCGTGTCAAAAATTTAACCCAGAAAATAACTTTATTACACACAATAATCCCAAGCGAATTCTATTTTTTGTAAAAAATGATTTATTTTATTTTTTTTCAACAATTCTACGCATAAATGGAAAACCAAATCAAAAGAATAATAAATGAAACAACAAAGAAATAACATTTGAGTTTATACTCACAGATTACGATACGATACGACACGATTCGCAGCGTAGGAACTTCAATTAAAAAACCCACACACTACGACGAAGGTGTGGAGATACGAAACCCTAATTTCATCACAACACAAACAAAAATAAGATTTAAGTAACCAAAAAACACAATATGAAATAGAATACAAAATATTTTATTTCGATAAACAAATTAATTGGGCGAAGAGTCGAGTCGAGTCGAATTAGGGCGATAATTTTTCCTTCTCCCTTGTCTATTTGTGTGTGCGTTTTTGCGTGTGCAAGGAAAATAAAGAGACGAGATACGAGAGGGGCCTGGGGATAGACAAGGGGACTGATATGTGAAAATACTGAAATGCCCCTTAGGATTATTTGGAAATTGAGCATCCGTTTGAGTCCTATTTTTCCATAAAAATGTATTCTTGAACAGTGATATGACCCTATTTTAATTATATATTTTTTAATAAAATAATATTACACGTAAATTTAAAATTTTTTCTTATTTTTTAATTACACATCATCCAACATAACACTATTATAAAATGCATTTCAAAAATATATATATAGTGATCAAACAATCCTTGAATTGTTATATATTATTTGATGGAGTTCATGTTTGTAATTGGAAAAGTTTTATAAATGGAAAAAAGTCATAATTATTATATTTTTAGAAAAGGCTTTTAAAATTCAAGTCATAAATTCCAAAAAATAAAATTATATGAATAGATAATAATTAATTTATATAAAATAATAGTATGACCTAAATTGATTATTATAAAAGAACAATGAATTTTGTCTCCCAACTTATTCCTTCGATAAAAATTTATCGCAATTAATGTACGCTCCATTTTAACATTTTTTAGAGTAATCAAAAAATAAACTTTGATTACATGAATTCATAATTTCCTCCACATATTTTCTAATCACCATCACAATTTTTACATGTCACAATATGTCGCAACCACCATTTTGTGTCACAATAGAAAGGTGTTTGAAATTCATAATGGTATGGGAATTTGTGAATCTGTAATCATGAGACATGAGAAATTACGGCTTGCTAAATGTGTAACTTAAAATATGTTGGAGGAATTTTGTGAATAGTGACGCCAAAATAAGTATAATGATGGTTTGTAAATCCGTGCCGAAAATTGGACAGAGTAACGGCAAAGAAAACACAAACAAGAAGAAGAAGAAGAAAGTAGGGACAAAGACGAGGCAAGAGTTGGACTCTTTGTCCTTAAGTCGAATTTGCCCCGCAACGGTGTCTACGGATTTCGGCAATCGACTCCCAAGATACAACGGCTACACTTGTGTTTGTAGCACTCCAGAATACAAGTACAACGAACCAAATTTAGGCTTATGTACTCCAAGGATGAAATAAAGGAAAATCAAAATAAATGAAATATTTTGATTTTGAATAGAAAAGAGGATGAGAGATGTTTTGCATATCAAATTGTGAGGAATAGGACACCCAAAGGGTCCTATTTATAGACCATGAAAGGGTGTGGACGAAATGGTTGAGGCCAAACCATGCACCCTTTCCAAACAATGCACCTTTATGAAAAGGTGTCTATTCACCGGACAACCGTGCGGTTTACCAACCATGCGGTCGCACGGTCAAATATTTTGACCTGATTTTTGTCCTTTTTCGTAATTTCTCATTCATCCGATATTGATTTTCGAAATGCCAAATATACCCTTCAATACATGTAGAGAAATCAAAATTCTCTTTCGGGGGCGTTGCCCCCGAGCCCCCACGGGGAGAGCTGCCCCCTCGACCCCGCGACCTGACCGGGCAGGTCGATCCCCGTTTGTGAGCCTCGAAGCGGCGAAGTGGCAAACAATTTTGCCTAAACGGACTGAGTCGAGCTTTTGAGTATTTCGCCGAAATCGATACGAAGTCACTTTAATCGATTTTCAATTCTCGATTTATTTAACCAATATCCAACAAAATATAAAATATATCCATGGCAACATCTACCATTTCTGTGTGACCTCTTACAATGAAGGTGAAGAATGAATGAATAAGTGCCTGGGGCACATCCAAACTGACAAATGACGGAGTTCTTCAAAGTAGGCAGTTCAGAGATCGCGAATTCGATTCATTGAGCTCTTGAAAGGCAAGTTTTTCTCCTGGAAGGCAGGAGTTCCTTGGAAGGCAAGACGCATACATGGGTTTGACTCGCTCGACACTTTGGTAGTACAGTTGTGGGGACTTTTGGACCTGGCCAGTTTGGGGCACAACCCGCAATTTACCTAATCTGCGTGAAGAGGGGCTAGATCGTAAACCTAAGGATTAGTCGCTCTAAAATGAACACCTGGGTATTAAAAAAAAAAGAAGTGTTTCTTTCCAAATAAATATTAAGAGCCTGTTTGGTAGTGATTTTAAAAATTGATTTTTTGATCATTAGGAAAAAAGTGGAGGCTACCTATGAGATAAGAAGTCAAAAATTACGGCTGAAATAGTGAAATAACGATCAAAAAATCAATTTTTTGGGATAAAAAAATACTCCCAAATGAGGCCTAAAACAGTGTGAATGTCATTTGTATAGTTAAGATTTTGAAAATTAAAAATCAGATATACATTATCACGATTAATGGAACTGGTATTTTTCTAAATTGATTTGTAAATAAAAAAGAAAATACATGATTTTTTTATTTTTTATTTTTGTTTATAATGAAAACTCAAAAGCATGGTTTCTTCTAATTTTCTCATTCACAAATATCGTACATAAAGGAACTAATTTTATATTTACTTTTAAACTCCTTTTTATTTTTAAATTACTGTTTTTTATTCTAGTTATTTTACAATAAATTTTATAATACAACATGTTATATTTTGTAAAATTATATTATCCATATTTCACCACCCTGTTTGCACCACCACAACCATCATCACTTGTAACACAATGTATTACACACATTTTGCATATTATTTTTACCATCTTTATGGCCGTCACCACTATGATTTGTAACACTTAAGGAGTGTTCTCAATTGAGATTTTGATGAATTTTAAAACATTATGAATCTAATGATTTTTGTAAATTTGAGTAGATTTC
>NW_019256636.1:456357-464804 GCF_002742605.1 Olea europaea var. sylvestris | reverse complement strand
GAACCTTACTACATGTACACTATGGTGTACGCATTTTAGTTTACACATTTCCACGTACCGTGTTGGACAGTTTAAATTTCAAACAGTTTTCTCATCCAATTGACACTTGACAACAATGCATGGGTCAAACAACGTGTCAAAAATCAGTGTACAAATAGTAAAGTTAAATCGGTAAGAACCTTGCTTCATGTACATTGTGGTGTACACTTTAGTTTACACTTTGTCACGTGACCCCATTGGACAGTTTAAATTTCAAACAGTTTTCCCATCCAATTAACACATGACAACAATGCAAGTGTCAAACAACGTGTCAAAAATTAGTGTACAAATAGCAAAGTTCAATCGGCAAGAACCTTGCTACATGTACACTATGGTGTACACACATTAGTTTACACTTTGCCATGCGACATTACCAAGTTGGACAGTTTAAATTTCAAACTATTTTTCCATCCAATTGACACTTGACAACAATGCAAGTGTCAAACATCGTGTTAAAAATCAGTGTACAAATAGGAAAGTTCAATCAGTAAGAAATGCAAGTGTACAACGTGTCAAAAATCAGTGTACAAATTGCAAAGTTCAATCGGTAAGAACCTTGCGACATGTACACTAAAGTGCACACTTTAGTCTACAGTTTGCCACTTGACATTACCATGTTGAACAGTTTAAATTTCAAATAGTTTTCACACCCAATTGACACTTGACAACAATGGAAGCATCAAACAACGTGTCAAAAATCAGTGTACAAATAGCAAAGATCAATTTGTAAGAACCTCGCTTCATGTACGCTATGGTGTACACTTTAGTTTACACTTTACCACGTGAGATTACCCTCTTGAGCAGTTTAAATTTCAAATAGTTTTCACATCCAATTGACTCTTGACAACAATGCAAGTTCAAACAACGTGTCAAAAATCAATGTACAAATAGCAACATTCAATCGGTAAGAACCTTGCTTCATGCTCACTATAGTGTACACCTTAGTTCACACTTTGCCACGTGACATATCCTTGTTGGACAGTTTAAATTTCAACCAATTTTCCCATCCAATTGACACTTGATAGCAACACAAGTGTTAAACAACGTGTCAAAATCAATGTACAAATAGCAAAGTTCAATCGGTAAGGACCTTGCTACATGCACACTATGGTGTACACTTTAATTTACACTTTGCCATGTCAAATTACACTCTTGGATAGCTTAAATTTCAAACAGTTTTCCTATCCAGTTGACACTTGACAACAATGCAAGTGTCATACAATGCGTCAAAAATCAGTGTACAAATAGCAAGCTTCAATCGGTAAGGACCTTGCTACATGTACACTATGGTGTACACTTTTGTTTACACTTTGCCACGTGACATTATCCTATTGGAGAGTTTAATTTCAAACTATTTTCCCAGCCAATTAACACTTGACAACAATGCAAGCATCAAACAACGTGTCAAAAATCAGTGAACAAATAGCAAAGTTTAATCGGTAGGAACTTTGCTTCATATACACAACGGTGTACACTTTAGTTTATAATTTGCTACATGACATTACCCTGGTGAACAGTTTAAATTTCTAACACTTTTCCCATCCAATTGACTCTTGACAACAATGTAAGTGTCAAACAACGTGTCAAAAATTAGTGTACAATAGCAACGTTCAATCGGTAAGAACTTTGCTATATGTACACTATGGTGTACACACTTTATCTTACACTTTGCCCCGTGACATTACCCTCTTGGATAGTTTAAATTTCAAACTATTTTCCAATCCAACTTGCACTTGACAACAATGCAAGTGTTAGACAACGTGTCAAAAATTAGTGTACAAAAGCAAAGTTCAATCGGTAAGGACCGTGCTACTTGTACACTATGTTGTACAATTTAGTTTACACTTTTCCAGGTGACATTACCCTATTGTACAGTTTAATTTCCAAAAAGATTTCCTATCCAATTGACACTTGATAGCAATGCAAGTGTCAAACAAAGAGTTAAAAATCTGTGTACAAATAGTAAAGTTCAATCGGTAAGGACCTTGCTACATGTACATTCTCATGTACACTTTAGTTTATACTTTGGCACATGACATTACCCTGTTAGACAGTTTAAATTTCAAATAGGTTTCCCATCCAATTGACACTTGACAAAATGCAAGTGTCAAACAACATGTCCAAAATTAGTGTACAAATAGCAAAGTTTAATCGGTCAGAACCTTACTACATGTACACTATGGTGTACACTTTAGTTTACATTTTCCATGTGACATTACCCCATTGGACAGTTTAAATTTCAAACAGTTTTCCCATCCAATTGACAACTGAAAATAATGCCAGTGTCAAACAACGTGTCAAAAATCGATGTACAAATAACAAAGTTCAATCGGTAATAAATGCAAGTGTCAAACGTGTGAAAAACCAGTGTACAAATAACGAAGTTCAATCGGTATGAAGCTTGCTACATGTACACTCTGCCACGTGACATTACCATGTTGGACATTTTAAGTTTCAAACAGTTTTTCCATCCAATTGACACCTGACAAGAATTCAAGTGTCGAACAATGTGTACAAAATCAGTGTACAAATAGCAAAGTTCAATCAGTGAGAACATTGCTACATGTAAACTATGGTGTACACTTTAGTTTACACTTTACCACGTGGCATTACCCTGTTGGACAGTTTAAATTTCAAACAGTTTTCCCATCCAATTGATACTTGACAACAACGCATGTGTCAAACAACGTGTCAAAAATCAGTGTACAAATAGCAAAGTTCAATCGGTAAGAACTCTGCTTCATGTGCACTATAGTGTACACATTAGTTTACACTTTACCACGTGACATATCTCTATTGGACAGTTTAAATTTCAAACAATTTTCCATCCAATTGACACTTGACAACAACGCATGTGTCAAACAACGTGTCAAAAATTAGTGTACAAATAACAAAGTTCAATCGGTAAGAACTTTGCTTCATGTACACTATGGTGTACACTTTAGTTTACACTTTACGACGTGACATATCTCTATTGGACAGTTTAAATTTCAAACGATTTTCCATCCAATTGACACTTGACAACAATGCAAGTATCAAATAACATGTCAAAAATCAGTGTACAAATAGTAAAGTTCAACCGGTGAAAATCTTGCTTCATGTACACTACGGTGTACCCTTTAGTTTACACTTTACAACGTGACATTACCCTGTTGGGCAGCTTAAATGTCAAACAATTTTTCCATCCAATTGACACTTGACAACAACGCAAATGTCTTACAACGTCTTAAAAATCAGTGTACAAATAGCAAAGTTCAATCGGTAAGAACCTTGCGACATGTACATTATGGGGTAAACTTTAGTTTAGACTTTGCAATGTGACATTACCCTGCTGGACAGTTTAAATTTCAAAAAACTTTCCAATCCAATTGACACCTGACAACAATGCAAGTGTCAAAGAACGTATCAAAAATCAGTGTACAAATAGCAAAGTTCAATCGGTAGGAAATGCAAGTGTCAAACACCGTGTCAAAAATCGGTGTACAAATAGCAAAGTTCAATCAGTAAGAACCATTCTTCATGTACACAATGGTGTACACTTTGGTTTAAACTTTGCCACGTGGCATTACCCTATTGGACAGTTTAAATTTCAAACAATTTTCCCATCCAATTGACACTTGACAACAATGCAAGTGTCGAATAACGTGTAAGAAATCGATGTACAAATAGCAAACTTCAACCTGTAAGAACCTTGCTACATGTACACTTTGGTGTATACTTTAGTTTACACTTTGCCACTTGACATTAGCCTGTTGGACAATTTAATTTTCAAGCAGTTTTCCCACCCAATTGACACTTGACAACAATGCAAGTGTCAAACAATGCGTCAAAAATTAGTTTACAAATAGCAAAGTTCAATCGGTAAGAACCTTGCTACATATGTACAATATTGTGTACACTTTAGTTTACAATTTGCCACATGACATTACCCTGTTGGACATTTTAAATTTCAAACTGTTTTCCCACCCAATTGACACTAGACAACAATGCAAATGTGAAACAATGTGTCAAAAATGAGTGTACAAATTACAAAGTTCAATCGGTAAAAACCTTGCTACATGTACACTATGGTGTACACACTTTTGTTTATACTTTGCCATGTGACATTACCCTATTGGATAGTTTATATTTCAAATAGTTTTCCTATCCAATTGACACTTGACAATAATGTAAGTGTCAAACAATGTGTCAAAAATGAATGTACAAGTTGCAAAATTCAATTGGTAAGGACCGTGCTACATATATACTATGGTGTACACATTAGTTTACACTTTACCACGTGACACTACCTTATTGGGCAGTTTAAATTTCCAACAGTTTTCCCATCCTATTGAAACTGGACAAGAACAGAAGTGCCAAATGACGTGTCAAAAATCAGTGTACGAATAGCAAAGTTCAATCGGTAAGAACCTTGCTACATGTACACTATGGTGTACACTTTAGTTTACCCTTTGCCACTCAACATATCCTAGTTGGGCAGTTTAAATT
Organism: Olea europaea var. sylvestris; assembly: GCF_002742605.1. Classification (NCBI taxonomy): domain Eukaryota; kingdom Viridiplantae; phylum Streptophyta; class Magnoliopsida; order Lamiales; family Oleaceae; genus Olea; species Olea europaea. The sequence continues at coordinate 460,277 of NW_019256636.1, read as the reverse complement.
TCAAAAAGTTTTCTCATCCGATTGACACTTGACAACAATGCAAGTGTCAAATAACGTGTCAAAAATTAGTGTACAAATAGCAAAGTTCATTCGGTAAGACCCTTGAGACATGTAAACTATGGAGTACACTTTAGTTTACACTTTGTCACATGACATTAGCCAGTTGGCCAGTTTAAATTTCAAATAGATTTCCCATCCACTCGACACTTATCAGCAACACCAGTGTCAAACAACATGTCAAAAATCATTGTACAAATAGCAAAGTTCAATCAGTAAGAACCTTGCTACATGTACACTGTGGTGTACACACTTTAGTTTACACTTTTCCACGTGACATCACCCTGTTGGGCAGTTTCAGTTTCAAACAATTTTTCCGTCCAATTGACCCTTGACAACAATTTAAGTGTCAAACAACGTGACCTAAATCAGTGTACAAATAGCAAAGTTCAATCGGTAAAAACCTTACATCATGTACACTATGGTGTAAACTTTAGTTTACACTTTGCCACGTGACATATTCCTATTGGACAGTTCAAATTTCAAATAGTTTTCCAATCCAATTGACACTTGACAACAATGCAAATGTCAAACAACGTGTCAAAAATCAGTGTACAAATAGCAAAGTTCAATTGGTAAGTACCTTGCGACATGTACACTGTGTTGTACACTTCAGTTTACACTTTGCCACGTGACATTACCCAGTTGGATAGTTTAAATTTCAAACAGTTTTCCTATCCAATTGACACTTGGTAACAATGCAAGTGTCAAACAACGTGTCAAAAATCAATGTACAAATAGCAAAGTTCAATCGGTAAGAACCTTGGGACATGTATGCTATGGTGTACACTTTAGTTTAAACTTTTCCACACGATATTACCAAGTTGGATAGTTTGAATTTTAAATTGTTTTCCCATCCAATTGACACTCGACAACAATGTAAGTGTCAAACATCATCTCAAAAATTAGTGTACAAATAGCAAAGTTCAATCAGTAAGAAATGCAACTGTAAAACAACGTGTCAAAAATCAATGTACAAATAGCAAAGTTCAATCGGTAAAAACCTTGCGACATGTACACTACGGTGTACACTTTAGTCTACAATTTGCCACTTGACATTCCCCTGTTGGACAGTTTAAATTTCAAATAGTTTTCACACCCAATTGACACTTGACAACAATGGAAGTGTCAAACAACGTGTCAAAAATCAATGTACAAATAGCAAAGATCAATCTGTAAGAACCTTGCATCATGTATGCTATGGTGTACACTTTAGTTTGCACTTTACCACGTGAGATAAGGACCATGCTACATGAACACTATGGTTTACTCTTTAGTTTACACTTTACCTCGTGATAATGCCATGTTGGAATGTTTAAGTTTCAAATAGTTTTCCCATCCAATTGACACTTGACAACAATGCATGTGTCATACAACATCTAAAAAATTGACGTACAAATGGCAAAGTTCAATCGGTAAGAACCTTGCTTCATACATACTATGGTGTACACTTTAGTTTACACCTTGCCATGTGACATATCCATGTTGGACAATATAAATTTCAAAGAGTTTTCCCATCCAATTGACACTTGACAACAATGCAAATGTCAAACAAATTGTCAAAAATCAGTGTACAAATAGCCAAGTTTAAACGGTAAGAACCTTGTGACATGTACACTATGATGTACACTTTAGTTTACACTTTACCACTTGAATTATTCTATTGGACAGTTTAAATTTTAAACAGTTTTCCCACCAAATTGACACTCGACATCAATACTCATGTCAAACAACGTGTCAAAAATCAGTGTACAAGTAGTAAAGTTAAATCGGTAAGAACCTTGCTTCATGTACACTATGGCGTACACTTCAGTTTACACTTTGCCACATGGCATTATCCTATTAGGCAGTTTAAATTTCAAACAGTTTTCCCATCTAATTGACACTTGACAACAATGCAAGTGTCAAACAACGTGTCATAAATCAGAGTACAAATAGCCAAGTTCAATCAGTAAAAACCTTGCGATATGTACACTATGATGTACACTTTAGTTTAAACTTTGTCACGTGATATCCAATTGCCACTTGACAACAATGCAACTGTCAAATAACGTGTCAAAAATCAGTGTACAAATAACAAAGTTCAATCATTAATAGTTTGCACTATGTTACGTGATATTACCCTGCTGGACAGTTTAAATTTCAAACAGTTTTCCAATCGAACAACAATGCAAGGGACGAACAACGTGTCAAAAATAAGAGTACAAATAGCAAAGTTCAATCGGTAAGAACATTGCTATATGTACACTATGGTGTACACATTAGTTTACACTTTGCCATGTGACATTACCCCGTTGGACAGGTTAAATTTCAAATAGTTATTCGATCCAATTGACACTTGACAACAATGCAAGTGCCAAATAACGTGTTAAAAATTAGTATACAAATAGCAAAGTTCAATCGGTAAGAAATGTAAGTGTCAAACAACGTGTCAAAAATCAGTGTACAAATAGCAAAGTTCAATCGGTAAGAACCTTCTTCATGTACACTATGGTATCACTTTAGTTTATACTTTGTCACGTGACATAACCCTATTGGACAGTGTAAATTTCAAACAGCTTTCCAATCCAATTGACACTAGACAACAATGCAAGTGTCTAACAATGTGTCAAAAATCAGCGTACAAATATCAAAGTTCAATTAGCAAGAACCTTACTTTATGTACACTATGGTGTACACTTTAGTTGACACTTTCTCATGTGAGAATACCCTGTTAGACAGTTTAAATTTCAAGCAGTTTTCCTATCCAATTGACTCTTGACAACAATGTAAGTGTCAAGCAACGTGCTAAAAATCAGTGTACAAATAGCAAAGTTCAATCGGTAAGAACCTTGCTTCATGTACACTATGGTATATAATTTAGTTTACACTTTTCCACGTGACATATCCTTGTTGGACAGTTTAAATTTTAGTAGTTTTTCCATCTAATTAACACTTGACAACAATACAAGTGTCAAACAATGTGTCAAAAATCAATGTACAAATAGCAAAGTTCAATCGGTAATAGTTTACACTTTGTTACGTGAAATTAACCTATTGGATAGTTTAAATTTCAAATAGTTTTCCCATCAAATTTACACTTGACAAGAATGCAAGTGTCAAACAACTTTTCAAAAATCAGTGTACAAGTAGCAAAGTTCAATCGGTACGGACCATGGTACATGTACACTATGGTGTACTCTTTAGAGTACACATTGCCACGTGACATTGCCCTGTTGGACAACTAAAATTTCAAACAATTTTCCTGTCCAATTGACACTTGACAACAACGCAAGTGTCAAACAACGTGTTAAAAATTAGTGTAAAAATAGCAAAGTTCAATCGATAAGAACCTTGCTACACATACACTATGGTGCACAAACTTTAGTTTACCCTTTGCCCCGTGACATTACCCTGTTTGACAGTTTAAATTTCAAACTATTTTCCAATACACCTGACACTTGACAACAATGCAAGTGTCAAACAACGTGTTAAAAATCAGTGTACAGTTGGATCGGTAAGGACCGTGCTACATGCACACTATGTTGTACACTATAGTTCACACTTTGCCACGAGACATTATCCAGTTGGACAATTTAAATTTTAAACAGATTTCTCATCTAATGGACACTTGTCAGCAACGTAAGTGTCAAACAATGTGTCAAAAATCATTATACAAATAGCAAAGTTATATTGGTAAGAACTTTGTTACATGTACACTATGGTGTACACACTTTAGTTTACACTTTGTCACGTGACATTACTCTGTTGGACATTTTAAATTTCAAACCATTTTTCTGTCCAATTGACACTTGACAACAATGCAAGTGCCAAATAACGTGTTAAAAATTAGTATACAAATAGCAAAGTTCAATCGGTAAGAA
>NW_019256636.1:451911-452809 GCF_002742605.1 Olea europaea var. sylvestris | reverse complement strand
GTATCATCTCTGTTTCCAATATTCCTGCATTTGTGCTTATAGATTCTGGAGCTACGCATTCGTTCATTTCTTCTTCTTTTGTTGCGCAGTCTAAAGTGGAATGTGAATTTCTTCCGTATACTTTAGAAATATCTCTTCCATCTGGAAAGATACTTGTCGCTAACCAAATTGCTAGAGATCTTAGGATGGAAATTGATGGTAGAAGTATAGCGGTAGATCTAATTCCGTTAATGATAAAAGACTTTGATGTTATTCTTGGTATGGACTGGTTATCCAAAAACTATGCAACTATCTATTGTACTGAGAGAATGGTGGTTTTTCGAAAGTCGGGTGAAGAAGAGTTTCGTTTTGTGGGAACTGAGGTAAATACCTCGTCTGGTGTAGTGTCAACAACCCAGGTTGAAAGGATGCCGGGAAAGGAATTAGATCAAGGATTTCTAGTGTCGGTGACCGATGTTAAACAAGATAAGTTGTCAATTGAGGATGTTCCAATAGTTCGACACTATAAAGACGTTTTTCCAGAAGACCTTTTAGGTGTACCACCAGATAGACAAGTAGAGTTTACCATTGATTTGGTACCAGGAGCAACACCCATTTCAAAGGCTCCATATCGTATGGCTCCGTTGGAATTACAAGAGCTGAAGGTACAGTTGAAGGAGCTTCTTGATAAGGGTTTCATTAGACCAAGTGTATCACCGTGGGGTGCACCTGTGTTATTTGTGAAAAAGAAGGATGGAACAATGAGGCTGTGCATTGACTATCGAGAATTGAATTACCTCACTATCAAAAATAAATACCCACTTCCAAGAATAGAGGATTTGTTTGATCAGCTTAAGGGGGCTACAGTATTTTCAAAGATCGATCTAAGATCAGGATATCACCAATTGAAGATTAAGTC
>NW_019256636.1:430312-449139 GCF_002742605.1 Olea europaea var. sylvestris | reverse complement strand
AAACAGTTTTCCCATCCAATTGACACTTGACAACAATGTAAGTGTCAAACAACGTGTCAAAAATCAGTGTACAAATAGCAAAGCTCAATTGGTAGGAACCTTGCTTCATGTACACTATGATGTACACTTTAGTTTACACTTCGCCACTTCACATATCCCTATTGGACAGTTTAAATTTCAAACAATTTTCTTCTCCAATTGACTCTTGACAACAATGCAAGTGTCAAACAACATGTCAAAATTAGTGTACGAATAGTAAGGTTCGATTGGTAAGAACCTTGAGACATGTGCACTATGGTGTACACTTTACTTTACACTTTGTCACGTGACATTAGCCTGTTGGACAGTTTAAATTTCAACAAATTTTCCCATCCAATTGACACTTGACCACAATGCAATTGAAAAACAACGTGTCAAAAATTAGTGTACAAATAGCAAAGTTCAATTAGTAAGAACCTTGCTACAAGTACACTATGGTGTACGCTTTACTTTACACTATGCCACTGGACATTACCCTATTGGATAGTTTAAACTTCAAACAGTTTTCCATCCAATTGACACTTGACAACAATGCAAGTGTCAAACCACGTGTCAAAACTTAATGTACAAATAGCAAAGTTCAGTTGGTAAGGACCATGCTACATGCACACTATGGTGTACACTTTAGTTTATACTTTGCCACGTGACATTACACTGTTGGACAGTTTAAATTTCAAAAAATTTTCTCATCCAATTGACACTTGACAACAATGCAGGTGTTAAACAATGTGTCCAAAATTAGTGTACAAATAGCAAAGTTCAATCGGTAAGAACCTTGCTACACACTTTAGTTTACACTTTGCCACATAACATTACCCTGTTGGACAGTTTAACTTTCAACCAGCTTTCCTATTCAATTGACACTTGACAACAACGTAAGTGTCAAACAAAGTGTCAAAAATCAATATGCAAATAGTAAAATTCAATGGCTAAGAACCTTGCTTCATGTACACTATGGTGTACACTTTAGTTTACACTGTGTAAAATGACATATCCCTATTGGACAGTTTAAATTTCAAACAATTTTCCCATCTAATTGGCACTTGACAACAATATTAGTGTCGAACAACGTGGCAAAAATTATTGTACAAATAGAAAAGTTCAATCGGTAATAGTTTACACTTTGTTATGTGACATTACCCTGTTAGACAGTTTAAATTTCAAACAGTTTTCCTATCCAATTGACTCTTGACAATAATGCAAGTGTCAAACAATGTGTCAAAAATCAGTTTACAAATAGCAAAGTTTAATGGGTAAGAACCTTGCTTCATGTACACTATGGTGTACACTTTAGTTTACACTTTGCCACATGACATATCCGTGTTGGACAGTTTAAATTTCAAATAATTTCCCATCTAATTGACACTTGACAATAATATCATTGTCGAATAATGTGTCAAAAATCATTGTACAAATAGCAAAGTTCAATCGATAATAGTTTACACTTTTTTACGTGACATTACCCTGTTGGACAGTTTAAATTTCAAACAATTTTCCCATCGAATTAACACTGGAAAACAATGTATGTATCAAGCAACTTTTCAAAAATAAGTTTACAAATAGCAAAGTTCAATCGGTACGGACCACACTACATGTACACTATGGTGTACATTTTTAAACTTCAAACATGACCCTGTTGGACAGTTTAAATTTCAAACGAGGTATTAACCTGCTGGACAGTTTAAATTTCAAATAGTTTTTCCATCCAATAGACACTTGATAACAACGAAAGTGTCAAACAACGTGTCAAAAATTAGTGTACAAATAGCAAAATTCAATCGGTAAAACCTTGTTACGTGTACACTATGGTGTACACTTTAGTTTACACCTTTCCACGTGACATTACCCAGTAAGACAGTTTAAATTTAAAATAGTTTTCGCATCAGATTGACACTTGACAACAATTCAGATTGACACTTGACAACAATTCAAGTGTCAAACAACGTCTCAAAAATCAGTGTACAAATAACAAAGTTAAATCGGTAAGGACCATGCTACATGAACACTATGGCTTACTCATTAGTTTACACTTTGCCACGTGATAATACCTTGTTGGAATGTTTAAATTTCAAAAAAATTTCCCATCCAATTGACACTTGACAACAATGCATGTGTCAAACAGCATCTCAAAAATTGGTGTACAAATAGCAAAGTTCAATCGGTAAGAACCTTGCTTCATGCACACTACGGTGTACACTTTAGTTTACACCTTGCCACTTAACATATCTCTGTTGGATAGTTTAAATTTCAAATAGTTTTCCCATCCAATTGACACTTTACAACAATGCAAATGTCGAACAACGTGTCAAAAATCAGTGTGCAAATAGCCAAGTTTAATCGGTAAGAACCTTGTGACATGTACACTTTAGTTTACACTTTGCCACTTTACATTATCCTGTTAGACAGTTTAAATTTCAAACAGTTTTCCCACCCAATTGACACTCGACATCAATGTAGGTGTCAAACAACGTGTCGAAAATCAGTGTACAAATAGCAAAGTTAAATCGGTAAGAACCTTGCTTCATGTACACTATGGTGTACACTTTAGTTTACACTTTACTACGTGACATTACCCTGTTGGGCAATTTAAATTTCAAACAGTTTTCCCACCCAATTGACACTCGACATCGATGTAAGTGTCAAATAACATGTCGAAAATCAGTGTACAAATAGCAAAGTTAAATCGGTAAGAACCTTGCTTCATGTACACTATGGTGTACACTTTCGTTTACACTTTACTACGTGACATTACCCTGTTGGGCAGTTTAAATTTCAAGCAGCTTTCCCATCTAATTGACACTTGACAGCAATGCAAGTGTCAAACAATGTGCCAAAAATCAGTGTATAAATAGCAAAGTTCAATCGGTAAGAACCTTGAGACATGTACATTACTGTGTACACTTTAGTTTGCACTTTTCCACGTGACATTACCCCGTTAGACATTTTAAATTTCAAACTGTTTTCCCACCCAATTGACACTTGACAACAATGCAAGTGTCAAACAACGTGTCAAAAATAAGTATACAAATGGTACACTTTAGTTTACACTTTACCACATGAGATTACCCTCTTGGGCAGTTTGAATTTCAAACAGTTTTTCCCTCCTATTAACACTTGACAACAACACGCGATTGTCATACATCGTCTCAAAAATCAGTGTACAAATAGCAAAGTTTAATCGGTAAGAACCTTGCTACATGTACACTATAGTGTACACACTTTAATTCACACATTGCCACGTGACATTACCCTATAGGACAGTTCAAATTTCAAATAGTTTTCCTATCCAATTGACACTAGACAACAATGTATGTGTCAAACAACGTCTCAAAAATCAGTGTACAAATAACAAAGTTCAATCGGTAAGGACCACGCTACATGTACCCTATGGGGTACTCTTTAGTTTACACTTATCCACGTGACATTACCCAGTTGGACAGTTTAAGTTTCAAATAGTTTTTCTATGACGCCCTGAACTTAAGCTTCGAGGGTCACGTACTAAACATAATAGATTCTGCCTTTGGTACATGTAAATACTCTTAAATAGAAGTATTTCATGTTAAGAACTTATTTTCAACTCGGTAAAATAAGTATTATAAAATTTGATAGCCAACAGAAGTGCATGTCGACAATAAATTATACTTTACATATACGGCCTCGGCATTATCAAGATTAGTTGAGGCAGCAAGTTTGACAATTTTTATAAAATTCATCCCAACTCCGTTTTCTATGAAATTTGTGGCATTAGAGAGATAATTTCATGTAGTTTTCTAGGTTAAAGTATGAAAATTTTCCAAGATCATATGATATAGATGTTTTGCTAAAAACAGTGAAGTATTACACTGGAAATCCAGATTGACCCCTTGACGTTAAAACCTTGATAACTCAGGCCATAGATATCCAAATTGAGTGATTCCTTCGGCCATATTTAGAAACCTCAAAGAGGAAAACAGAAATATTTTTAGAGTTTCAAATTGATGTTTATAGAGTTAGAAATATCGTTTTGAAAATGACTCCAGAAACTGTCCCGTTTCTGCCTTTTATCACTTGCAAAGAAAATAAACTATAAAAACGTCTCTTAACATAACATGAGGGATATAATTACAAAATTTACTATTAATACCATATTACATCATGTCATGTACATATTTTACATAATACCATAAGAAAAATAAATGGAAAAACAGTCATCGAGCAAAACATACAAAAGAAAACTTTCGGTACAAAACATCTGTCCTTAATCCATCATCGTGTAAGCCAACTAACTTCCATCAATTTAATGATCATGGATCTGAAGATTTAGCATAACATACTATGAGTATAAGAAATACTCAGTAAGATACCATGCTTGGATTTTTTTCATGATAATACTACACAAAAGAATGCAATCAAACCCGTACTTGCACATTCCGGCTTGTCGGTGCCCTTCGGACTTGTCCTAAGACATAAATAGATATCTAACTTTGTGGACTTGTCCACCATAATCATATTATGGTTTTTCATGTATAGTTTAAGCATAAATATTACCATGAAAATCATAACTCTTAAGCATGGATAGTATCTTACCGTAAAACTTGAAGATCTTCGGTTGAGATGTAAATTAGAAGTGCTAGTCTTACTTCCTTCCCTTTTCTTTCTTATTTTCGGTTTTTGCTCTCTTTTTAAGTGAATAAGTGTTTTGTAAAATGAAGGAAATCTCTCTATGGCAATGGATATGGATGTATTTGTATATATATAAAGATAAGGATAAATGATTGATATTTTTTTCCTTTTTTTTTCTCACCACCGCCTCACCCCCCTTTTCCTTCCATTTTTCTTTTTTTTTCTTATTTCTACACATGTTTAGCCTATTGTCTAAGTGTATGGTGATGATAAATGCCAAGTGGGTTGATTATAGGGTAATAAGTGGCCTCAAACCTAGATTTACAAAGGAAACCTCTCATCTTTTGAACTAATATAATCTAATCCCGCTAACTTTCATTGTTAACAAAGTGTACCCCAAATTTAAACTTATCCCCAACTTACATATTCAAAAATTGTAGATTGTAACATAATTTAATCATTTGGTGAATTGAAGTCCTAACAAAATAATCCACTTCATTTAAATCCAAACTTGCCTTAAGTTTCGACTAACTAATAATCACTTCATACATACACAACCTTTGACACTTCATGCCTACATTCATTAACTACCTCTAACATTAACCACTACAAAGGTGATGTCCCCTTTTACCTTATGGCCAAAAATAGTATTGAAAGTTAACTCGCTATCCCAAAGAAATTTAAACAAGCATAAAATTTCGGAATATTACATTTTCTATCCAATTGACACTTGACAACAATGCATGTGTCAAACAACGTGTCAAAAATTAGTGTACAAATAGACAAGTTCAATCGGTAAGAACCTTGCTTCATGCACACTATTGTGTACACTTTAGTTTACACTTTGCCACGTGACATATCCCTGTTGGACACTTTAAATTTCAAATAGTTTTCCCATATAGTTGACACTTGACAACAATGAAAGTATCAAACAACGTGTCCAAAATCAGTGTGCAAATGGCAAAGTTCAATCGGTAAGAACCTTGCGACATGTACACTATTGTGCACACTTTAGTTTACACTTTGCCACTTGACATTACCCTGTTGGACAGTTTAAATTTCAAACAGTTTTCCCAACCATTTGACCCTAGACAACAATGCAAGTGTCAAACAACGCGTCGAAATTCAATGTACAAATATAAAAGTTCAATCGTTAAGAATATTGCTTCATGTACACCATGGTGTACACTTTAGTTTACACTTTCCCAAGTGACATTACCCTGTTGGGCAATTTAAATCTCAAAAAGTTTTCCCATCCAATTGACACTTGACAAATACGCAAGCGTCAAACAACGTATCCAAAATCAGTGTACAAATAGCAAAGTTCAATCGATAAGAACCTTGCTACATGTACACAATGGTGCACACACTTTAGTTTGCACTTTATCACGTGACATTACCCTGTTGGACAGCTTAAATTTCAAATAGTTTCCTATCCAATTGACACTTGACAACAATGTATGTGTCAAACAACGTGTCAAAAATCAGTGTACAAATAGCAAAGTTCAATCGGTAAGAACCTTGCTTCATGTACACTATGGTGTACACTTTAATTTACACTTTGCCACGTGACATTACCCTATAGGACAATTCAAATTTCAAATAGTTTTCCTATCCAATTGACACTCGACAACAATGCATGTGTCAAACAACGTCTCAAAATCAGTGTACAAATAACAAAGTTCAATCGGTAAAGACCATGCTACTTGTACACTATGGTGTATTCTTTAGTTTACACTTTGCCATGTGATATTACCTTATTGGACAATTTAAATTTCAAACAGCTTTTCCATCCAATTGACACTTGATAACAAAGCATGTGTCAAACAACGTGTAAAAATTAGTTTACATATAGCAAAGTTCAATCGGTAAGAACCTTGCTTCATTCACACTATGGTGAAGATTTTAGTTCACAGTTTGCCACGTGACATATCCCTGTCGGTCAGTTCAAATTTCAACCAATTTTCCCATCCAATTGACACTTGACAATAATGCAAGTGTCAAACAACATGTCAAAAATCAGTGTACAAATAGCCAAGTTCAATCTGTAAAAACCTTGCGACATGTACATACGGCGTACACTTTAGTTTACAGTTTTCAACTTGACATTACCCTACTAGACCGTTTCAAATTCAAATAATTTTCCCACCCAATTGACACTCGACAACAATGCAAGTGTGATACAATGTGTAGGAAATCAGTGTACAAATAGCAAAGTTCAATTGGCAAGAACTTTGCTTCATGTACACTACGGTGTACACTACAGTTTACACATTGCCACGTGACATTACCTTGTTGGGCAGTTTAAATTTCAAATAGTTTTCCCATCAATTTGACACTTGACAACAACGCAAGTGTCAAAAAACGTGTTAAAAATAAGTGTACAAATAGCAAAGTTCAATCGGTAAGAACCTTGCAACATGTACACTATGCTGTACACACTTTAGTTTACACTTTTCCACGTGACATTAACCTGTTGGACAGTTTAAATTTCGAACAGTTTTCCCATTCAATTTACACTTGACAACAATGCAAGTGTCAAACAACGTGTCAAAAATCAGTGTACAAATAGCAAAGTTCAATCGGTAAGAACTTTGAAACATGTACATATGGTGTACACTTTAGTTTACACTTTGTCACATGACATTAGTCTGTTGGACAATTTAAATTTCTAATGGTTTTCCCATCGAATTGACACTTGACAACAATACAAGTGTCAAACAATGTGTCAAAAATCAGTGTACAAATAGCAAAGTTCAATCACTAAGAACTTTGAGACATATACACTATGGTGTACACTTTAGTTTACACGTTACTACGTGACATTACCCTTTTGGATATTTTAAATTTCAAATGGTTTTCCCATCCAATTGACACTTGACAACAATACAAGTGTCAAACAACATGTCAAAAATTAGTTAAATTTCAAATGGTTTTCCCATCCAATTGACACTTGACAACAATACAAGTGTCAAACAACATGTCAAAAATTAGTGTACAAATAGCAAAGTTCAATCAGTAGGAACCGTGCTTCATGTACACTATGGTGTACACTTTAGTTTTACACTTTGCCACGTGACATGTCCCTATTGGACAGTTTTAATTTGAAACAGTTTTTCCATCCAATCGACACTTGGCGACAATGCAAGTGTCAAACAACGTGTCAAAAATCAGTGTACAAATAATAAAGTTCAATCGAAAAGAACCTTAAGACATGTACATTGTGGTGTACACTTTAGTTTACACTTGGTCACGTGACATTAGCCTGCTGGACAATTTAAATTTCAAACATTTTTCCCATCCGATTGACACTTGACAACATTACAAGTGTCAAACAACGTGTCAAAAACCAGTGTACAAATAGTAAAGTTCAAACGGTAAGAACCTTGCTACATGTACACTATGGTGTACACTTTAATTTGCACTTTGCCACCTGACATTACCCCGTTGAATTTTCAAATAGTTTTCAATCCAATTGACAGCTTACAACAATGCAAGTGTTAAACAACGTGTCAAAAATCAATATACAAATAGCAAACCTCAATCGGTAAGAAATTTAAGTGTCAAACACCATGTCAAAAATCGATGCGCAAATAGCAAAGTTCAATCTGTAAGAACTTTGCTTCATGTACACAATGGTGTACACCTTGGTCTACACTTTGCTATGTGACGTTACACTGTTGGACAATTTACATTTCAAACATGTTTTCCATCCAATTGACACATGGCAACAATGCAAGTGTCAAATAATGTGTCAAAAATCAGTGTACAAATAGTAAAGTTTAATTGGTAAGAACCTTGAGACATGTACACTATGGTGTACACTTTAGTTTATAATTTGTCACGTGATATTAGCCTGTTGGACAGTTTAAATTTCAAACAGTTTTCCCTTCCATTTGATAATTGACAACAATGTAAGTGTCAAACAATGTGTCACAAATCCGTGTACAAGTAGCAAAGTTCAATCGGTAAGAACCTTGCTACATATACACTATGGTGTACACACTTTAGTTTACACTTTGCCACTTGACATTACCCTTGTGACACCCCGAACTTAAGTTTCGAGAGTCACGTACTAAACATAATAACTTCTGCCTTTGGTACATGTAAATACTCTTAAATAGAAGTATTACATGTTAAGAACTTAATTTCAACTTGGTAAAATAATTCTTAAAAAAAATTTGATGGCCGGTAAAAGTGCATGTCAACATGAAATTATACTTTACATATACGGCCTCGGCACTATCAAGGTTAGTTGGGGCAGCAAGTTTGACAATTTTTATAAAATTCATCCCAACTCAGTTTTTCATGAAATTTGCGGCATTAGAAAGATAATTTCAAGTAGTTTTCTAGATTAAAATATGAAAATTTTCCAAGATCATATGATATGGACCTTTTACTAAAAACAGTGAAATGTTGCACAGAAAATCAAGATTTACCCCTTGATGTTTAAACCTTGATAACTCAGGCCATAGATATCCAAATTGAGTGATTCCTTCGGCCATATTTAGAAAACTCAAAGATGAAAACAGACGTAATTTTAGAGCCTCAATTGGACGTTTATAGAATTAGAAACATCGTTTTGAAATTGACTCCAGAAACTGTCTCGTTTCTGCCTTTTGTCTCTTGTAATGAAAAATAACTACAAAAATGTCTCTTAACATAACATGAAAGATATAATTTTATTTTCGGTTTTTTCCTCTCTATTTGTGTGTATAAATGTTTTGCAAAGTGAAGTAATTTTCTCTATGGCAATGGATATGGATGTATATATATATATAAGGATAAGGATAAAAGGCTTGATATTTTTTTTCTTTTTCCTCACCCCCACCGCCTCACCTTGGATAAGCTCCATTTTTCTTTTTTTTTTTACCTTTTTTTTTTGTTTCTACACATGTTTAGTCTATTGTCTAAGTGTATGGTGATGATGGATGACAAGTGGGTTGATTATAGGGTAATAAGTGGCCACAAAACCTAGATTTACAAAGGAAGTCTCTCATCTTTTCAACTAATATAATCTAACCCCTCTAACTTTCATTATTAGCAAAGCATATCCCAAATTTAAACTTGTATCCAACTTACATATTCAAAAATTGTAGATTGTAAAATAATTTAATCGTTTGGTCAATTGAAGTCCTAACAAAATAATCCACTTCATTCAAATTCAAACTTGACTTAAGTTTCGACTAACTAATAATCACTTCATGTATACACAACATTTAGCACTTCATGCTTGCATTCATTAGCTACCTCTAGCATTAACCACTACAAAGGTGGTGTCCCCTTTTCCTTATGGCCAAAAAGAATATTGAAAGTTAAATCACTATCCTACGGAAATTTAAATGAGCATAAAATTTCGGAGTATTACAACCCTATTGGACAATTCAAGTTTCAAACAGTTTTCTCATCCAATTGACACTTGACGAAAATTCAAGTGTCATACAACATGTCTAAAATCAGTGTACAAATAGCAAAGTTCAATCGGTAAGAACCTTACATCATGTACACTATGGTGTACACTTTAGTTTACACTTTTTCACGTGACATATCCCTGTTGGACAGTTTAAATTTAAAACAGTTTTCCAATCTAATTGACACTTGACAACAATAAAAGTGTTGAACAACGTGTTAAAAATCAGCGTACAAATTACAAAGCTCAATCAGTAATAGTTTACACTTTTTTACGTGATATTACCCTGTTGGACACTTTAAATTTCAAACAGTTTTCCCATCAAATTTACACTTAACAACAATGCAAGTGTCAGACAACTTTTCAGAAATCTGTGTTCAAATGGCAAAGTTCAATCGGTACGGATCATGTAACATGTACACTATGGTGTACTCTTTAGTGTACACTTTGCTAGGTCACATTGCCCTGTTGGACAGTTTAAATTTCAAACAGTTTTCCCATCCAATTGACACTTGACAGCAATGCAAGGGTCAAACAACGTTTCAAAAATAAGAGTACAAATAGCAAAGTTCTATCGGTAAGAACATTGCTATATGTACACTTTAGTTTACGCTTTGCCATGTGACATTATCCCATTGGACAGTTTAAATTTCAAATAGTTTTTCAATCCAATTGACACTTGACAACAATGCAAGTGTCAAACAATGTGCCAAAAATAAGTGTACAAATAGTAATGTTTAATCGGTAAGAAATGAAAGTGTCGAACAACGTGTCAAAAATTAGTGTACAAATAACAAAGTTCAATTGGTAAGATCCTTGCTTCGTGTACACTATAGTGTCACTTTGGTTTACACTTTGTCATATGACATAACCCTATTGGACAGTTTAAATTTCAAACGGTTTTCCAATCCAATTTATACTAGACAACAATGCAAGTGTCAAACAACCTATTAAAAATCAGTGTACAAATAGCAAAGTTCAATTGGGAAGCACCTTGCTTTATATACAATATGGTGCACACTTTAGTTTACACTTTGCCACGCGAAAAATCCCTATTGGACAATTTAAATTTCAAACAGTTCTTCCATCCAATTGACACTTGACAACAATTCAAGTGTCAAACAACGTGTCAAAAATCAATATACAAAGAGCAAAGCTCAATCGGTAAGAACCTTGAGACATGTACGCTATGGTGTACACGTTAATTTACACTTTGCCACGTGACATTACCCCGTTGGACAGTATAAATTTCAAATAGTTTTCCTATCTAATTGACACTTGACAACAATGCAAGTGTCAAATAATATGTTAAAAATTAGTGTACAAATAGCAAAGTTCAATCGGTAGGAACCTTGCTACATGTACACAATGGTGTACACTTTAGTTTACACTTTGTCACACGACATTACCCTGTTGGACAGTTTAAATTTTAAACAGTTTTCCTATCCAATTGACTCTTGACAACAATATAATTGTCATACAACGTGTCGAAAATCAGTGTACAAATAGCAAAGTTCAATCAGTAAGAACCTTGCTTTATGTACACTATGATATGCACTTTAGTTTACACTTTTCCACGTGACATATCCTTGTTGGACAGTTTAAATTTCTAACAATTTTTCCATCTAATTGACACTTGACAACAATACAAGTATCGAACAACGTGTCAATAATTAGTGTACAAATAGCAAAGTTCAATCGGTAATAGTTTACACTTTGTTACGTGACATTAACCTGTTGGGCAGTTTAAATTTCATGCTATTTTCCCATCGAATTTACATTTGACAACAATGCAAGTGTCAAACAACTTTTCAAAAATCAGTGCACAAATAGCAAAGTTCAATCGGAGTAAACCATGCTACATGTACACTATGGTGTACACTTTAGTGTACCCATTGCCACGTGACATTGCCCTGTTGGACAGTTAAAATTTCAAACAGTTTTCCTGTCCAGTTGACACTCGACAACAATGAAAGTGACAAACAACGTGTTAAAAATCAGTGTACAAATAGCAAAGTTCAACCGGTAAGAACCTCGCTACATGTACACTATGGTGTACACACTTTAGTTTACCCTTTGCCCTGTGACATTACCCTGTAGGATAGTTTAAATTTCAAACTATTTTCCTATCCATCTGACACCTGACAATAATGCAAGCAATGTTTCAAAAATCAGTGTACAAATAGAAAATTTCGATCGGTAAGGACCGTGCTACATGTACACTATGCTGTACACTATAGTTTACATTTTGCCATGAGACATTACCCAGTTGGGAAGTTTAAATTTCAAACAGTTTTCCCGCTGAATTGACACTAGGCAACAATACAAGTGTCAAATAACGTGTCAAAAATCAGTGTACAAATAGCAATGTTTAATCGGTAAGAACCTTGCTTCATATACACTATGGTGGACACTTTAGTTTACACTTTGCCACGCGATATATCCCTGTTGGACAATTTAAATTTCAAATAGTTTTCCCATCCAATTGACACTTGACAACAATGCAAGTCTCAAACAACGTGACAAAAATCAGTGTACAAATAGCAAAGTTCGATCAGTAGGAACCTTGCTTCATGTACACTATGATGTACATTTTAGTTCACACTTTACCACGTGACATATCCCTATTGGACAGTTTAAATTTCAAACAATTTTCTTATCCAATTGACACTTGCCATCAATGCAAGTGTCAAACAACGTGTCAAAAATCAGTGTACGAATAGTAAAGTTCAATCAGTAAGAACCATGAGACATGTACATTACGGTGTACACTTTAGTTTACACTTTGTCACATGACATTAGCCTATTGGATAGTTTAAATTTTAACCAATTTTCCCATCCAATTGACACTTGACAACAATGCAAGTGTCCAAAATGTGTAAAAAATCAGTGTACAAGTAGCAAAGTTCAATCGGTAAGAACATTGCTACAAGTACACTATGGTGTACACTTTAGTTTACACTTTACCACGGGACATTACCCCGTTGGATAGTTTAAGCTTCAAATAGTTTTCCGTCCAATTGACACATGACAACAATGCAAGTGTCGAACAACATGTCAAAAATCAATATATAAATAGCAAAGTTCAGTTGGTAAGGACCGTGCTACATGCACCCTATGGTGTATACTTTGGTTTACACTTTGCCACGTGATATTACACTATTGGACAGTTTAAATTTCAAACAATTTTCCCATCCAATTGACACTTGACAATAATGCAAGTGTGAAACAACGTGTCAAAAATCAGTGTAGAAATTGCAAAGTTCAATCGCTAAGAACCTTGCTACATGTACACAATGTTGAACACTTTAGTTTACACTTTACCACGTGACATTACCCCGTTGGATAGTTTAAACTTCAAACAGTTTTCCATCCAATTGACACTTGACAACAATGCAAGTATCAAACAACGTGTCAAAAATCAATGTATAAATAACAAACTTCAATCGATAAGAAATGCAAGTGTCAAACACCATGTTAAAAATTCGTGTACAAATAGCAAAGATCAATCAGTAAGAACCTTGCTTCATGTACACGATGGTGTACGAATAGCAAAGTTCAATCGGTAAGAACTTCGCTACATATGTACACTATTGTGTACACTTTAGTTTACACTTGGCCGCATGACATTTCCCTGTTCGACATTTTAATTTTCAAACTATTTTCCCACCCAATTGACACTTGACAACAATGAAAATGTCAATCAACGTGCCAAAAATCACTGTATAAATAGCAAAGTTCAATCGGTAAGAACCTTGCTACATGTACACTATGTGTACACACTTTAGTATGCAGTTTGCCAAGTGATAGTACCCTTTTAGACAGTTTAAATTTCAAACAGCTTTCCTATCCAATTGACACTTGACAAGAATGCAAGCGTCAAACAACGTATCAATAATCAGTGTAAAGATAGCAAAGTTCAATTGGTAAGGACCGTGCTACATATACACTATGGTGTACACTTTGGTTTACACTTTGCCACATGACATTACCCTGTTGGGTAGTTTAATTTTCAAAAAGCTTTCCAATCCGATTGATACTTGACAACAACGCATCTAAAATTAGGGTAGAAATAGCAAAGTTCAATCGGTAAGAACCTTGCTACATGTATACTATGGTGTACACTTTAGTTTACACTTTGACACTTTAGTTCAATCGGTAAGAACCTTGCTATTTCAAATAGTTTTCCCATCCAATTGACACTTGACAACAAACAAGTGTCAAAGAACGTGTCACAAATCAGTGTACAAATAGCAAAGGTCAATCGGTAATAGCTTACACTTTGTTATATGACATTACCCTGTTGGACAATTTAAATTTCAAACAGTTTTCCCATCGAATTCACACTTGAAAATGATGCAAGTGTCAAACAACGTGTCAAAAATCAGTGTACAAATAGCAAAGTTCAATCGTTAAGAACCTTGAGACATGTACACTATGGTGGACACTTTAGTTTACACTTTCTCACGTGACATTAGCTCGTTGGATAGTTTGAATTTCAAACAGTTTTCCTGTCGAGTTAACACTTAACAACAATGTAAGTGTCAAACAACCTGTCAAAAATCAGTGTACAAATATCAAAGTTCGATGGTTAAGGACTATCCTACATATATACTATGGTGTACACTTTAGTTTACACTTTGCCACGTGACATTACCCTGTCGGACAGTTTAAATTTAAAATAGTTTTCCCATGCAATTGGCACTTGAAAATAATGCAAGTGTTAAATAACGTGTCAAAAATTAGTGCACAAATAGCAAATTTCAATCGGTAAGAACGTTACGACATGTACTCTATGGTATATACTTTAGTTTACACTTTGCCACGTGAATTTACCATGTTTGACAGTTTAAATTTCAAACAGTTTTCCCATCCTATTGACACTTGACAACAATGCAAGTGTCAAATAACGTGTCAAAAATCAGTGTACAATTAGAAAAGTTCAATCGGTAAGGACCTTGCTACATATACACTATGGTATACACTTTTGTTTATACTTTGCCACGTGACGTTACCCGATTGGACAATTTAAATTTCACTCAATCGTCCCTTCCAATTGACACTTGACAACAATGCAAGTGTCAAACAACGTGTCGAAAATCAATGTACAAACTGCAAAGTTCAATCCATAAAAACTTTACTACATGTACACTATGGTGTACAGTTTAATTTATAATTTGCCCAGTTACATTACCCTATTGGATAGTTTAAGTGTCAAACAGCCATCCAATTGACACTTGACAACAATTCAAGTGTCAAACAACGTGTCAAAAATCAGTGTACAAATAGCAAAGTTCAATCGGTAAGAACCTTGCCCGATGAACAATATGGTGTACACTTTAGATTTCACTTAGTCACATGACATTACCCTATTGGACAGTTTTAATTTCAAACAGTTTTCCCATCCAATTGACACTTGACAACAATCCAAGTGTCAAATAACGTGCCAAA
The DNA here is from genome assembly GCF_002742605.1 of Olea europaea var. sylvestris. Classification (NCBI taxonomy): domain Eukaryota; kingdom Viridiplantae; phylum Streptophyta; class Magnoliopsida; order Lamiales; family Oleaceae; genus Olea; species Olea europaea. The sequence goes on along the minus strand of NW_019256636.1, from coordinate 433,637 downwards.
AATCAGTGTACAAATATCAAAGTTCAATCGGTAAGGTTCTTGCTGCACGTACACTATGGTGTACACTTTAGTTTACACTTTGCCACGCGATATTACGCTACTGGACCGTTCAAATTTCAAAGAGTTTCACATCCAATTTACACTTGACAAAAATACAAGTGTCAAACAACATGTCAAAAATTAGTGCATAAATACCAAAGTTCAATCAGTGAGAACCTTGCTACATGTACACTGTAATGTACACTTTAGTTTACACTTTGCCACGTGACATTACCCTGTTTGACAGTTTAAATGTCAAACAGTTTTTCCATCCATTTGACACTTGACAATAATGCAAGTGTCAAACGTGTCAAAAATCAACGTACAAATAGTAGTTTTTCCATCCAATTGACACTTGACAACAATGCAAATGTCAAAAAACATGTCAAAAATCAATGTACAAATAGCAAAGTTCAATCAGTAAGAACCTTCCTACATGTACACTTCAGTTTACACTATGCCATGTGACATTACCCTATTTGACAGTTTAAATTTCAAATAATTTTCCCATCCAATTGACACTTGACGATAATGCAAGTATCAAACAATGTTTCAAAAAATAGTGTACAAATAGAAAAGTTCAATCGATAAAGACCTTGCTACATGTACACTATGGTGTACACTTTAGTTTACACTTTACCATGTGACATTACCTTGTTGGAAAGTTTAAATTTCAAATAGTTTTCTAATCCAATTGACACTTGACAATAATGCAAGTGTCAAACAACCTTCCAAAAATAAGTGTACAAACAGCAAAGTTCAATTCGTAAGAACCTTGCAACATGTACCATATGGTGTACACTTTAATTTACACTTTACCACAGGACGTTACCCCGCTGGACAATTTAAATTTCAAACAGTTCTCCCATCCAATTGACACTTGACAATAATGTAAGTGTCAAACAACGGTACAAAAATTAGTGTACTAATAGCTAAGTTCAATCGGTAAGAACCTTGCTACCTATACACGATGGTGTACCCACTTTACTTTATACATTGCCACGTGACAATACCCTGTTGGATAGTTTAAATTTCAAACAATTTTCCCATCCAGTTGATAATTGACAACAACCTAAGTGTCAAACAACCTATCAAAAATCAGTGTACAAATAGGAAAGTTCAATCGGTAAGCACCTTGCTACATGTACACTATGATGTACACTTTAGTTTACACTTTGTCAAGTGACATTACCCTGTTGGATATTTTAAATTTCAAAAAAAAATTCCATCCAATTGATCCATGAGAACAATGCAACTGTCAAACAACGTGACAAAAATCTGTGTACAAATAGTAAAGTTCAATCGGTAAGGACCTTGTTGTATTACACTATGGTGTACACTTTAGTTTACACTTTACCACGTGATGTTACTCTGTTGGACAATTTAAAATTCACTAAGTTTTACCATCCAATTGACACTTGACAACAATGGAAGTGTAAAACAACGTGTCGAAAATCAGTGTACAAACAGCAAAGTTCAATCCATAAGAACTTTCCTACATGTATACTATGGTGTAAACTTTAGTTTGTACTTTGCCACGTGATGTTACCCTGTTGGACAGTTTAAATTTCAAATAGTTATCCCATCTAATTGATACTTGGAAACAATTCAAGTGTCGAACAATGTGTCAAAAATCAATGTACAAATAGCAAAGTTCAATCGGTCAGAACCTTGCGATGTGTACACTATGGTGTGCACTTTATTTTACACTTTGTCACGTGTCATTATCCTGTTGGACAGTTTAAATTTCAAACAGTCTTCCCATCCCATTGGCACTTGACAACAATGCAAGTGTCAAGCAACATGTCAAAAATCTATGTACAAATAATAGTTTTCCCATCCAATTGACACTTGACATCAATGCAAGTGCTTAACGTGTCAAAGATCAGTGTACAAATAGTAAACTTTAATCGGTAAGAAGCTTGCTACATGTTCACTATGGTATACACTTTAGTTTACACTTTACCACGTGACATTACCCTATTGGAAAGTTTAAATTTCAAACAATTTTCCCATCCAAATGACAGTTGGCAACAATGCAAGTGTCAAACAACCTGTTAAAAATCAGTGTACAAATAGCAAAGTTCAATCGGTAAGCACCTTTCTACATCTACACCACTGTACACTTGAGTTTACACTTTGCCAAGTGACATTACCCTATCAGATAGTTTAAATTTCAAACAGTTTTCCCATCCAATTAACACTTGACAACAATGCAAGTGTCAAACAACTTGTCAAAAATCTGTGTACAAATAGTAAAGTTCAATCGATAAAGACCTTGCTACATTACACTATGGTGCACATTTTTGTTTACACTTTGCCACGAGACGTTACCCTATTGGACATTTTAAATTTCAAACAGTTTTTCCATCCAACTAACACTTGACAACAATGCATGTGTTAAACAACGTGTCAAAAATCAGTGTACAAATAGCAATGTTCAATCGGTAAAAACCTTGCTAGTTGAACAATATGGTGTACACTTTAGATTACATTTTGTCACGTGACATTACTCTGTTGGACAGTTTAAATTTCAAATAGGTTTCCCATCCATTTGACACTTGACAACAATGCAAGTGTCAAACAACATGCCAAAAATCAGTATACAAATAACAAAGTTCAACCAGTAAGAACTTTGCTAGATGAATAATATGGTGTACACATTAGATTACACTTTTTCACGTGACATTACTGTAATATTCCGAAATTTTATACTCGTTTGAATTTCTTTGGGATAGCGATTTAACTTTCAATACTATTTTTGGCCATAAGGTAAAAGGGGACACCACCTTTGTAGTGGTTAATGTTAGAGGTAGTTAATGAATGTAGGCATGAAGTGTCAAAGGTTGTGTATGTATGAAGTGATTATTAGTTAGTCGAAACTTAAGGCAAGTTTGGATTTGAATGAAGTGGATTATTTTGTTAGGACTTCAATTGACCAAATGATTAAATTATGTTACAATCTACAATTTTTGAATATGTAAGTTGGGTACAAGTTTAAATTTGGGGTACACTTTGTTAACAATGAAAGTTAGAGGGTTTAGATTATGTTAGTTGAAAAGATAAGAGGCTTCCTTTGTAAATCTAGGTTTTAAGGCCACTTATTACCCTATAATCAACCCACTTGTCATCCATCATCACCATACACTTAGACAATAGACTAAACATGTGTAGAAACAAGAAAAAAAAATGGAAGGATAAAGTGGTGAGGCGGTGGAGAAGGGAAAGAAAAAATATATATATATCAAGCCTTATCTTTATCTTTATATATATATATATATATATA
>NW_019256636.1:429890-430199 GCF_002742605.1 Olea europaea var. sylvestris | reverse complement strand
AAAAGGGCAGAAAACGTGAGGGAAGAAGAGGACCAGCCTAGCATTTCTCAATTCATTTTCAACCAAGATTTCTTCAAGTTTTATTGTAAGATACTTTTCTATGCTTAAGTGGTATGATTTCATGGTAATATTTATGCTTAAGCTACGCATGAAAAACCATAATATGATTATGGTGGACAAGTCCACAAAGTTAGATATCTATTTATGCCTTAGGATAAGTCCGAAAGGCACCGGCAAGCCAGAATGTGCAAGTATGTGTTTGATTGCATTCTTTTGTGTAGTATTATCATGATAAAAATCCAAGCATGG
>NW_019256636.1:377695-429702 GCF_002742605.1 Olea europaea var. sylvestris | reverse complement strand
GAAACGGGACAGTTTCTGGAGTCAATTTCAAAATGATGTTTCTAACTCTATAAACGTTCATTTGAGACTCTAAAAATATGTCTTTTTTCCTCTTTGAGTTTTCTAAATATGGACGAAGGAATCACTCAATTTGGATATCTATGGCCTGAGTTATCAAGGTTTTAACTTCAAGGGGTCAATCTGGATTTCCTGTGTAATACTTCACTGTTTTCAGTAAAACGTCTATATCATATGATCTTGTAAAATTTTCATATTTTAACCTAGAAAACTAATTGAAATTATCTTTCTAATGCCACAAATTTCATAGAAAACGGAGTTTGGATGAATTTTATAAAAAATTGTCAAACTTGCTGCCTCAACTAATTTTGATAATGCCGAGGCTGTATATGTAAAGTATAATTTATTGTTGACATGCACTTTTGTCGGCTATCAAATTTTATAAGAATTATTTTACCGAGTTGAAAATAAGTTCCTAACATGAAATACTTCTATTTAAGAGTATTTACATGTACGAAAGATAGAAGTTTTTATGTTTAGTACGTGACACTCGAAGTTTAAGTTCGGGGCGTCACAATTACCCTGTTGGACAGTTTAAATTTCACTCAGTTTTGCCATCTAGTTAACACTTGACAACAACGTAAGTGTCAAACAACGTGTCGAAAATCAGTGTACAAACAGCAAAGTTCAATTCGTAAGAACCTTGCTACATGTGAACTATGGTGTACACTTTAGTTTATACTTTACCACATGACTTTACCCTGTTCGACAGTTTAAATTTGAAATAGTTTTCCCATCCAATTGACACTTGACAACAATGCAAGTGTCAAACAACGTGTCAAAATCAGTGTACAAATCACAATGTTCAATCGGTAAGAACCTTGCTACATGTTCACTATGGTGTACGCTTTAGTTAACACTTTTCCAAGTGACATTACCTTGTTTGACAGTTTAAATTTCAAATAGTTTTCCCATGTAGTTGACACTTGACAACAACACAAGTGTCAAACAAAGTGTCAAAAATCTGTGTATAAATAGAAAAGTTCAATCGGTAAAGACCTTGCTACATATACACTATGGTGCGTACTTTAGTTTATATTTTGCCATATGACATTACCCTGTTGGACAATTTAAATTTCACACAGTTTTTCCATCCAATTGAAATTTGACAACAATGCAAGTGTGAAAAAATGTGTCGAAAATTAGTGTACAAATAGTAAAGTTCAATTCGTAAGAACCTTACTACATGTATATTATGGTGTACACTTCAGTTTACACTTTTCCACGTGACGTTACCCTATTTGATAGTTTGAATTTCAAATAATTTTCCCATCCAATTGACACTTGACAACAATGTAAGTGTCAAACAACGTGTCAAAAATTAATGTACAAATAGTAAAGTTCAGTCGGTAAGAACCTTGCTACATATACACTATGGTGTACTCACTTTAATTTACACTTTGCCACGTGACATTACCCTTTTGGACAGTTTAAATTTCAAATAGTTTTCCCATTCAATGGACACCTGAAAACAATGCAAGTGTTAAATAACGTGCCAAAAATTAGTGTACAAATAGCAAAGTTCAATCAATAAGAACCTTGCTACGTGTACTCTATGGTATACACTTTAGTTTACACTTTCCCATGTGACATTACCCTGTTTAACAGTTTAAATTTCAAACAGTTTTCCCATCCTATTGACACTTGACAACAATGCAAGTGTCAAACAACGTGTAAAAAATCAATCTACAAATAGTAGTTTCTTCATCCAATTGACACTTGGCAACAATGCAAGTGTTAAACAACGTGTCAAAAATCAGTGTAGAAATAGCAAAGCTCAGTCGATAAGAACCTTACTATATGTACTCTATGGTGTACACTTTAGTTTACAGTTTGCCACGTGACGTTACCTTGTTTGATATCTTAAATTTCAAACAGTTTTCCCATCCAATTGACACTTGACAGCAATGCAAGTGTCAAACAGCATGTCAAAAATCAGTGTACAAATAGCAAACTCAATCGATAAGAACCTTGCTACATGTACTCTATGGTGTACACTTTAGTTTATAGTTTGCCACGTGACATTTCCCAGTTTGATATCTTAAATTTTAAACAGTTTTCCCACCCAATTGACACTTGACAACAATACAAGTGTCAAACAATGTGTCAAAAATCAGTGTACAAATAGTAAAGTTCAATCAGTAAGAACTTTGCTACATGTACTGTATGGTGTACACTTTAGTTTTCACTTTGCCACGTTACATTACGCTGTTTGACAGTTTAAATTTCAAATAGGTTTTCCATCCAATTGCAAGTTGTTCGCGAAATAATTCTTTCGATTTAAATTACCGCAAGTGTACGGGTCGTGACAAGTAATAAAGTGGACTTTAGAAGTTCGAGTATCGTCCCATAGAGAAAGAGTAGTTCAATTTTACTTATTTTAGTCTTAACCGAAACTAATTGAGTTAAAATGAATTTTGGAATCAAAAGCCCTAATTTTGGGAGAAATCCCCAAATTGAAAAACCCTAATTTCAAATCAAACCCTAATTTGGGGAAAATTCCTAAATTGAAAAACCCTAATTTCAAATCAACCCTAATTACTTAAATTCGCTTAACGAATGACTCAATTACGAAATGTTATAAAAATAAATGAAATGTATTGTCAATTTATGAAAATCTATGTAAAACAAATGCACTAGGATCACGAATCCCCACATAATTACTAATTAAACCCTAATTTCACAATTTTGATAATTCAATAAGAATTTGACAAATCAATGCTCCTAAATCTATTCAATACTCTCTCTCGAGATGTATTGAATCTATTCTCATAAATCATCAGCCTATATCTCTATGACGGATGCAATTATACAAGTACGCATATAATCTTTTTATGAGCAATTAAAGATTTACATAGGGGATCAAATCCCCCCAACTTTCTCTCTCTAGCCTAAAAAGCTCTCCCTTCTCTCTAGAATGGGAGAAAACCACCAAAACTCCAATAAACCCGATCCACCACCAAAACCACCAGATTGCAGCACTCCAAGTGGTGGAAAATCATCACCAACAACCACCCAAACATCTCCTATAATACCAATATCAGATTCATCCACAAACTCAATAGATCTGAGTTTGAAAAATCATGGCATGAATCCCAAGGTCATCAAAACGCCCACTTCTGATCAGAATTTGGATATGGGGACCATCACCAATGAACTCAGAAGGCCCAAAAACCCTTCGGGTGGTGTCCTCGACGTCCAATTTTGCCGGAATTGAAGCTTTGGAAAAACTGTAGTCGAAAACTGATTTTGAAATTAATTCTTGTACGGTGGTCCAACAGGGACACGCACCATATATTCACAATCCCCATGAAATGTCGAACCTTCGGTCAAAAAATCATGGGAATCGGAGGTCGGACGCTCTTGTTATGGCACCAAACGTAAACGGGCAGTTTGTCGAAAAATTGCAATTTCCGACCTCTACGGTTCTCACCTCGAGAAACGCGCCCAACCGCGTTATTCAGTATGAAATTCCGCACAAGACTGTTAAAAATCATAAATTTCTACCTACGGTTGATTTTGGCCGAAAAACGGAGCCGCTAGCTGCCGGCCGGCGGCGTTCCGGTGGTCCTCCGACAACTTTTGATCAGAATGTTCTTCCAGTTAATCTGAATCCATTTTCATCATCGGTTTTTCCACATGAGGCCCAGACAGTGCTCAATCAGGGCCGAAAGACCTATGCTACTGCAGTTTCTGGCTGTCCGGGCCTATCTCAAGCTGAATGGAGTTCACGGAAGTCGTTTGCATTGGTTATATAGGGTATAGATGACTCTTCCACTGCTGGGTTTGCTGCTAAAGAACCCTTTATACATATGGGTGAGCCGGCAATAGTTTTGACTGAGTCCGAGGAGGCTACACTTGCTGATCCTTACAAGTATACACTTGTGGGGAAATTTCCACATCGCAAGCCAACCATGAGGAAGGTACGTGAGATTTTTTCTAAGTTTGGGTTCCATGGTTGTTTCGAGGTGGGACTGATTGACACAACACACATTCTTATACACCTTACACATGAGGAGGATTACAGCAGGCTTTTTCTTAAACCTTCATGGTATATTGATGGTTGTCCGATGAGAGTCCTTAAGTGGACATGTGACTTTACACCTGAGCAAGAGACTCCGATAGTTCTCGTATGGGTATCGTTCCCTCTGCTTCCAGTACATTTACGTGCGAAGGGGCTCCTTTTCGCCTTATCTAGGGCAATAGGACTGCCCTTGAGAATTGATGAGGCCACCACCAACTTGAGACGACCTAGTGAGGTAAGGGTGTGCATTGAGGTGAATTTGGGGCATAAGTTGCCCGACAGGGTTTGGATTGAGCGCGCTGATAACCGTGGCTTCTGGCAGACAGTTATCTATGAGAAGCGGCCAATTTTTTGCTTCTCTTGTAAACAATTGGGGCATTCTTATGATCAGTGTACTACGGTTCCTCATCCTCCTCCTCCTACAGTTGTTGTGCACCCCCTTGTTCGGCCTCCTATTACTAAGACTGATAAGGATAAGGGCAAGGTGACGTTTGTAGAGCCAAATAAGCAGTGGGTTCCAGTTTCAGCATTGCCTTCTGTGCTTCCCACTACTACTATCGCAGTTGTGACAGAGTCAGAATCTGCATCGGCAGTTCCTACCTCTACTCCTATCACAGTTGATCCAGAGGTACCTCCGTATATTCATTTAGTTGCTGAGCCTATTCCAAATGCTCCTATCGAGGTACCCACTTCTCCTATTATTACTTCCATAGCTCGTATTCCCACAGCTACTACTGATGTACCCCCTGAGCCGACACATATGAGTTCTCCACCATTGAAGACACACACAAATGGTAGTCAGTCAGCACAGGGATCAGGTACCGGGACAGTTCCTCAAACCACTCTGGCATAGGGGTTGTTGGCTGAGATCAGCTCAAAGCGACATTGTGTCAAGCATATGTTGATTGATCACTTTAAGAAGGACCATGGAATGAAAGTTGGATCTACCATGAGATTTGCTATTGAGGACTTGGTTTTTAAGCTCTTTGGAGAAGGACCTTCTGTGAGTAAGACTCCTACGCATACACCTTCACCTAGTCCTTCTATCACAGCTCCTACACACAATAAGGTGAAAGAACATATACAGAGAGACATGGATGGCATGGGCCTTGGAAACTGCATGCAAAATGTAGAGGACGATGTCCCTACAGCAAGCAGGTCAATCTCCCACGATTCAGATGTCGTAGCACAAAACACCATGAGATTAGACGCACCTATGACTAGTACAATGAGATCAGATGCACTCGCTTTTCGCCAGACATTCAATGCACCACCATTCGAACAGTACTTATCACCAAAGCAGGCTCCTACACGCAGGCGAGACCCCTCTCCAACGAGCGAGCTAGACATCACAGACTACTATGATCCAGAAATGTTTCAAACCAGACGCATGACCCGATCAATGTCTATGTACTACCACCCGAAGATTTACCCTCGGGAATACCCGTGAGTACCTTTCATTAGTTTTTGTTCGTGTCCTATTTACTGTGATTGCATTTTATCTTTAGATATTTGTTACAATTTACATTTGCTGGAGGTCAGGTCCATGCCCCCCTCCTCTATTTGCTTTCTCGCTTTTCATTATATAAAATAAACCACACTAGTGGTATTTGCTTAAAAAAAAAGATTTACATAGGGTATAGGGGTATATTTCTATCTCCTATCGAACCCTATAATGAATTATATATGTCGAGTTTAATCTAATTTTCTCAAATTTAGAATTAAACCACCAAGTTGACACAAATTAAGTGCACATTAATTGTGGAAATAAACAAAGCAATATAATCCATTCAAATATCCTATTGAACTAATAATTCAAAATCATGAAATAACAAGTTCAATAATAATTACATGGTTCATCGATCACCTAGTTGCAGAAATCTAGCCTATCATGATAAAAATAATGAAATCTAACAAAGTATGAATAAAATACATCACCGGGTTATCAAAACTTGAAGAAATCTTGTAAATCTCGCATCAATTCTTGTTCTTACCTTCAAATCCACTCCAAGATGAATGTTTTTGCCTCCCAATTCGTTCGTACGGCTTCTGGATGTTTTGTTGCTATTTAAACCCGTCCAAATTAGGTTACCAAAGGAGTTGCAATCATATAAGAAAATCGCAAAAATCAGGGAAAAATTATACCTATGCGACCGCATAGGCATAAGAAAAATGGCATTTTTAATCCCTGGAGATTCACTCGCGACCACATAGGTTTTATACTATGCGACCGCATAGTAGAGCTAACTTCTAGTTTGAGTCATTTTGGTCCTCAAGTTTCATTCCTTCACTCCTTGACCTCCTCTCTTGTTCCTAGTTGCTCCAATGTTCCCTTATAACTTCCAATTGGTGCTTGGCTTGATCAATTGCTTGATGTGTTCATTGGGTCAACTTTCAGATAATTGCAATTTGGTCCCTGAATTTTCATTTTGCTCCAATTTGGTCCTTTTTCGGCTCTTTTCTCCTAAATTCCACTATTTCCATAGAATTTCCTACATTGCATGAATTTACAAAGTTAAGTAACAATTCAATCATTTTACTTGTATTTAAGTCATGTTTGTGATGTAAATAAGTGTGCAAAAACACACTTATCAAACCCCCTAAATTTGAACTATTGTTTGTCCTCAAACAAGATAGTGATATAATTCTGAACAAACATGGCTTAACACCTTGCCTTGGCTCAGGATTGGACTAAGTAATTGATTTTATGAAAATCTATCAGTGCAAGATGACATCAACCTTTACCTGTTAAGTGCATACTTGACGTGTGTGTGTGTGGATTCATGCTAACATATCAAGTTCATGATGAGTTTGAGTCCCGACCCCAAGTGGTCAAATGTCTCCTTACTCGCTCGAGAGATACACAACCCCCTAAACTTATTCTTTTCACTCAATTATCGTGGGGTTGTGTTTAAAAATTATGAGTTTACCTAGCTTTAGTTCTCACCCTCTCGTAGTTTGGATTAATTTCACTATCACAAGTTCACAAGTCAACAAGTGAAGGCTCTCCTAGTTTTGATTGCTTCGACACTTAAGACTAAACTAGGTTACTTGCCTCGGCTCAAATGTATAGTTTCTTCCACCAATTGTCCAAGGGTTTTTCTTCTTGTTATTGTCTCTTTTTGTTTTTCTCACTTTTCTCTGGTATTTTTTTTATGTATATATCATCTTCTCATTTGCTTTCTATATAACCCATGTAACGAGCTTTAGGCCAGTGACTCCCAAACCAGTTGGTTTTAGGGCACCAGGTTTTAAACCCTTGTAGGCTTATTCACCCGAGTTGTAAAGGCTCGATCAGATGACTTTTTATTAACTTCTTTACTTCTTGCTTTCTATATGACCCATGTATCGAGCTTTAGGCCGGTGACTCCCAGATCAGTTGACCTTAGGGCACCAGATTTTGAAATATCCTTACAGGCTTTCTTGCTCGAGTCATAAAGGCTGAAAGAGAAGTGTCTTATTCTCACAAATTAAGCTTATGCCCTTATTTTTCTAGACATCTGGTGTCCAAAACCAACCCTCAATTTAAGATTTTCACCTACTCTTCATCCCACTGGTCTAGGCAATCCACACAATAATTCATGCACGGAGCCTCACTCATTTCAATGTTCTCCTATAATAGCTCAACTATCACCAAACTGTCTTAAGGTAGTTTACGGGTTAATTCAATAGAGGGTTATAATTATCTTTCTACTTTATGCTCAAAACCCCCAATAACTTACCTAACATGTAAAGCATGAATGACGTGCATAAAGAATGTCAAGTATTGCATCAACAAGTATTAGTTAGCCTAATTAACACCGACTCCAAAGTTCTGAAATGTACCAATCCAATAGTAACATCATAGCCGGCAAGGCGATTAAGCTCACACAAGCATACATAAGCATAATCAATATTCACTCACAAGCATGTCTCATGCAGCAATTAGTCAAAATAAATCTGGATTGTGGAAATGCAATTAGTTACATGCCGAATGTCTTTATCAAATTATGTCACCATCCCCCAAACTTATACAAGACATTGTCCACAATGCGAAAATTAAGTTTAGAAGGCAAAATTTAAGGAAAATGAATACAAATGAGGCAAACGATACTCCCCTGATCAATACGGGGGCTGCGATGGAAAGCTAGTGTAACACCTTGAAACATTATGGCTCTAGAAATTTTTTTTTTTTTTGGTCTAGTCAAGCCTTTATGCGAGTAAATTGGTTATGCCTAATAGCTAAGTTGGATATATATGAATATCTTTATAGTTGAGGAGACAAAATGAAAACAAATATAAATTTATACTTTTATTTAATTGAGTCAAAATTGTTAGTTATTGATGGAATCAATTGCCCTATTAATATTAGGCTCTTTTTAAAGCTTGAATTAAAAGAGGAATAATAATAACAACAACAACAACAACAACAACAATAATAATAATAATAATAATAATAATAATAATAATAATAACTACTTAATAATGTTAGTTATTGATTTAGACCATATTATTATAGTAATATTAGACTCATTTGATAGATCGTAATTAATTATGTATATTAAAATTTAGATACCATCAATTTGGATAAGACTAAATTAAGATTAGAATGATTAAAGAACTATTATGAGTAAAAGAATCTTAACAGATAAATTCATTTAGTAGTTAGACGTGACTTTATTCCTAGTGTAATCAAATTATATGGAAGCTAGCCACTTTCGATCTGGGTTTGATAAAAGATAATAAAGATTATTTTGTAGAAATCAAATAAGAAATTGATTTTCGTTTCAAATGAATATTTTTTTAATTAGCAAAAGAATATAATATTTTATTGCATAATCATATTTATCCCTAATTTGAAAAAGGAGTTAACCATAACCAACTTCTGCCATCCAATTGAAATCCACGACAGAAAATTCAGTTTTCTTCCATTGGTTTACACGTGAATTGTATAATTTTGCAATGTTGGTTTGTATCATATACAATACAGTTTATCTTTGTTTTAATCTTATAATTTGTGTTATCATTATCTTGAATTATAAAGTGATATGGGACACTTTTAAATTCTCACCCATGAAATAGGTAAATTTCATTTATTTTTCTACAAATTAAAAATGAGATTGTACACATCGTAACTATATAAATCTAATCACACAATGATTACTCTTGATTTATAATTATCCTTCATTTGGATAGATTTCAACCTTATGGAGGATAATAACTAATACAATTCTAACCCTTATTAACTACTTTATGTTGCCTATAAATACTAATGTCGTACACATATTTTGCCAAGAACACCATTCTTTTAACTTTGGTTTTGTTCTTTAAATTCAATAGCTTCCTTGCTTTTTAATGTCCATCTATTCCACACACATAAACAGTTTCTCAATTTCAAGGGCACCAAGACTCTTTTTTTCACTATAAATATTCTGTAAAAGTCAAAATTGTTGGCACATATTTTAAAAGCAGAAAGCCATTCTCCATTTTAACTACGTTCAAGGAAGCCGCAGAAGTCTAGAAATTGAAACGAGGTAGGATACTATGTGCAAGTGATTCATCCTTGCAATATTATAATCTTTTTTATGTGATTTATTTCATGAAATGCTAATTAACCTGCATGTCCTTATGAAATGAAATGTGAGATCTCCTTCGAGTCATCTCAAATATGTTAGAGTATTCGATTGATCACCGATTGCTCTTGATGGAATGATGGTATGGAATGTTGTAAATTCATGTTTTAAAAGTTATTATATTGTTTGGACGCACGTATCCTACTGAGTAATACTCATTCCTTCAATTTTAACATTTCAGGTCAGATTGGTCAACGTGGATGGTGGCTGAGTGGTGGGCAGATTGCCAAGTAAAAGAAATTTTTTTAGGAATCCATAATAAATTTGTTAAGACATTTTATGTTTCTCTTTAATTCCATTTATGACACTATGTTTATTTGATTCAGTGTTTGAGTTTCAATAAATTAAGGTTTTTAAGTTTTAAATTTTATTTCCACTTGATGTATGATTATGGAATGATATTGGTAACTCCTCAAATTTAAGTCAATAAAATCTGGGGCGTTACAGCTAGATCCTACAGTATCATCAGCTGGAGGTGGAGGTAGGTGCGCTAAGATCTCTCTCATCAGTGCTGACTGCTGTGTCATTTCATCATGGATTCCCTCAACACGTGTCTCCAAACGGCCCAAACGCTCCCAAGTTTCATTTACCCTCATCTGGATGCCATCCACCCTGCCCACATACACACTGAGTCGACCGTTCATAGTGTCCATCTCCCTCCTAGCTACCTGGGCATCCTGGCGAGCAGCACGTGACATATCAGTGGAAATGCGGATGTCACGGTGGACTGTATGCATCTCAGTCATCAAAGTCCCCATAGCCTGCTGGAGACTCTGTACATCTCGGCTGGTCCCCGTGGTGGTGGTGAAAATCTGGTGCCACAGCTGTGAATTTAACTCAGCCTGTGATGGAGGAGCTTGAGGCATCTCTTGCTCTGCTTGCTCGTGACCTTGCTCTTCCTGCTGTCTGCGCCTTTCAATTTCTTACTTTTCCCAGTGCTTTAACTTGGCTCTGTCTTGGGCCTCCAAGGTACTGCGCTTTATGGTGGGGCTGGGTTTGGCAGCCACTTCCCCGGATACAATGTTTATACCAGCAGCTATGCAAATTCGGAAGATGAGGCTTGGAAAGATCATTGAGCTGTGTCTATCTCCCAAGGTACCCACATGATATATCTGATCATAGCAAAGAGTAGCAAGATCAACCTTATTACCTCGCACCAAGTGATAAAGGAATCCAGCTGTGGGATCTGTGAATGTGGTCCTGTGAGAGGTCAACTCAATGTTGTGGCACATAAGAATCCACATGATGGCTATAGATGGTGTCAGCTCAATCTGATGCCACTCGGTAGTGGGGAGTGGCCATGCATTTTATCGCCCCAATAAGATCTCCGCCACTTCAGGCCAATTGAAGTCACCTGGTATAGGCGTTATATTTTCCCATGTGAGCTAGTAGTAGTCTTGAATAACTTCGGGTGAGAATGTGATCCATTTTCCCCTGACCCAAGTCTGATGTAGGTGGTTGGACCCTGGTGTGTCAATTTCTGTATTGAAGTTGGCGTAAAATTCCCCCACCAACAATTCATAACTCCGATGTGTTTGCTCCACTATTTTATCCCATCCATAGTTATCCCATCCTTCAAGCACTCGAGTGCGTGCTATGTCGGATGATGAGCCAACCTTCTCCTTTCCTTTTGAATTTTATTTTGGTGGCATCCTGCAAAGTTGGAAAATAGCTAGCATTAGACATCTTGTTATACAGAGAGAAATCGCATGAAATGAAAAGCACGTAATTCACGAATCCCCCAAACTTGTTTCAATAAGCATGTATACTACCATGGTGTAATGAACAATGTATGATGATTAGAGTAGTATAAATGTATAGTCCATATGAAAAGATAAGAAAATTTGGGAGAATATGCTCATAGTTAAAGGGTTGGAGTCATGATTGAGTGTACACCTTCGGCCCCAGGCACCATCGAAAATTATCAAGATTTTCCCAGGCAACCTCCAGGCATATGGAAGTATGGAATGAGGTCTAGCACATACCCAAATTTCAGCTCAATCGGAGTTCGTTTGGTGTGTCAAATAGTAGTGTAAAATAAGGGACGGAGGGTACTGTGGGCATGCTATGACTTAGCTATTTTTGTGCATGTGTGTGCTGATGTCGTCTAAGTCACATTGTTTGGTAATACGTCACAACGAGTTATTCCATTCATCGAATAGTCAAATGCCATGCTAGATGTTCATAAATGTATTAGATTACCAAAATGGGCATTTTATCGAACATGTTGTATGCATTGTGAGACCTTCATATACTAGCCAAAAATTTACTATTTCACATGGTTCCCCGTTCAAAAATCAATCACCAATCTCATCCACATTCATCAATCAAATGAATTTAAGGTAACATATACTAAAATACCCAAAAATTATCAATGTGGCAATTTATCAAACACATTACAAGCATAAAGTGGAAATGGTGGAAATTGAAAGAATTTTGGTTTAGAAACATTCCAAATTTTTGTACAACACAAGCACAATCAATCCATATGCACAAGAACTATTCTAATCTCCCTCAAATCGCCAAAATTGCATTCATAATTGGTAGAACCGAAAACGGAATTGAGGGAGGGGTGAAAGAACACATACCTTGTTTTTGTAGGGTTTAATCGATGGAGAGAATGGATTTCCTATCAATTATATCACAATGCAATGAATAAATTGGTTTGTGATGTTAGCCTAAAATTGATTTGGGAAGAGAGTGAGAGGTCGAAAATGATTTGAAGCCCTTAGAAAATGATTCGCTATGCGGCCGCATAGTTATAATCTATGCGGTCGCATAGATATATTGGTTTGGTGATTTTAACTTTCAGTAGGTGCCTATGCGGTCGCATAGACACCATGTCTATGCGATTGCATAGGAACACATTTTATTTTATTTTATTTTTTTTAAAGTAAAAATAAAATAAAAAGATGCCATTTTTGTCCAAATTTTTTTTTTAAAGGACTCAGCTCTTAACGCCCCCAATTTTTCAAAAACTTTTAAAATATGGACATGTGAAATTTAGAAAACATAGTTTACCTCGAAATACGTGTATTCCACACTTAACTACCCAAAACAACTCAAATCAACCCGAACTCGTGTGTGATACTTAGGGACTCGTGTGAACAGTGCTTGGACTCTTTTAACATGCCTAGATGATCGATGACCACATAACAGAATACTAAATGAATTTGAAAATAAACTTCCTAATCTAATGCAGAAAGTACAATAAAGTAAATAAATAGATAAAAAGGATAAAGTGGGTTGCCTCCCACCCAGCACTAAGTTATAGTCGATAGCTCGACTTTTCTGCGGCTGCTTCATTCTGGTGTCTCGAGTTGAACGGTTGACTTTTGGTTAGAGAAGTC
Source organism: Olea europaea var. sylvestris (assembly GCF_002742605.1). NCBI lineage: Eukaryota > Viridiplantae > Streptophyta > Magnoliopsida > Lamiales > Oleaceae > Olea > Olea europaea. The sequence continues at coordinate 416,659 of NW_019256636.1, read as the reverse complement.
ACCACCCCAGTAGTGTTTCAACCTTTGCCCATTAACAGTGAAGGTACCCTTATTCTCATTGCTCACTTGTATAGCCCCATATGGTAGAACCTTTGTAACTGTGTAGGGACCCAACCACCGTGATCGTAGTTTTCCTGGGAATAGCTTGAGTCTCGAGTTATACAGTAGTACTTGCTGTCCCACTTTGAATACTCGCCTCTGAATGTGCATATCATGCCACTTCTTGGTTCGCTCCTTGTAAAGTTTTGCATTTTCATAAGCCTCCATTCTAAATTCATCCAACTCATTCAGTTGCAGTAGACGCTTTTCTCCGGCGGCATTCAAGTCCATATTTAACTATTTCATAGCCCAATATGCCCGATGCTCCATTTCTAATGGCAGATGACATGATTTCCCAAAGACTAGGCGGTATGGAGACATGCCGATCGGGGTCTTGAATGCTGTTCTGTAAGCCCATAATGCATCGTCCAGCTTTTTAGACCAATCCTTTCTAGATGAATTCACAGTGACTTCTAGTATTCTCTTCAGCTGCCGATTAGATACCTCAACTTGCCCACTGGTTTGTGGATGATATGGAGTAGCAACGCGGTGTTTAATGCCATATTTATTCAGTAGCTACTCAAACTGGCGATTACAGAAATGCTTGCCCCCATCACTGATTATAGCCCGCGGTGTACCATATCGGGTGAAATGCATTTCTTCAAGAAACCAATTACTGTCTTTGAGTCATTTGTTGGCAATGCAACTGCTTCCACCCATTTTGAGACATAATCCACTGCCACCAAGATATACTGGTTTGAGAACGAAGGGGGGAAAGGTCCCATGAAGTTAATTCCCCAAACATCAAATATCTCCACTTCCAAAATATTGTTCAGTGGCATTTCATTTCTCCTCGAGATATTCCCAGTGCGTTGACATCTGTCACATCTCTTGGCAAACTCAAAACAATGTAGGCCAGTAGAAACCTAATTGTAGAATCTTTGCAGCTGTTTTTGAAGCTCCAAAGTGTCCTGCATATGCGGATGAATGACAGTGCTCGAGAATCTCATGTACTTCTTCTTCAGGTACATACCTCCTCACTATCTGATCAGCTCCTCGTCTATATAGAATTGGATCCTCCCAGAAATAGTATTTTAACTCGACGAAGAATTTTTTTCTTTGGTGACTGGAGTAGTCAGGCGGTGGAATGGAATTGGCCAAGTAATTGACAATATCTGCATACCAAGGTGCTTCATCCACTCTCAACATCTGTTCATTCGGGAAGATCTCATTTATATCCACTAAATCTTCCGTCTCCCCAGATTCTAGTCTGGATAGGTGATCTGCTACTACGTTCTCGGTGCCCTTCTTGTCGCGTATCTCAATGCCAAATTCTTGCAATAGCAGCACCCAACGAATTAATCTCGGCTTTGCATCCTTCTTTGTGAGTAGATACTTCAATGCATAATGATTAGTATAGAGGATGATTTTAGATTTGACAAGGTATGACCTGAATTTGTCAAATGCAAACACCACAGCCAACAGCTCCTTTTCAGTGGTTGCATAATTTAGTTGTGCATCATTTAGAGTTCTGCTTGCATAGTAGATCACATGAAAATTCTTGTTCCTTCGTTGTCCCAATACTGCACCTACAGTGTGATCACTTGCATCACACATCAATTCAAAAGGTAATTCCCAGTCTGGTGCTACAATCACTGGTGTTGTCGTAAGCTTTTCCTTTAAAGTGTTGAAGGCTGTGAGACAATCCTCACTGAACTCAAAAGTTGCATCTTTCATTAGTAAACTGCATAAAGGTTTAGTGATCTTCGAGAAATCTTTTATAAACCTTCGGTAGAACCCAGTGTGCCCTAAAAAACTGCGAACTCCTTTAACTGATGTAGGCGGTGGTAATTTCTCAATCACCTGAATTTTTGCCTTGTCTACCTCAATTCCTTTTACCGATATCCTATGCCCAAGTACAATGCCTTCTTGCACCATAAAGTGACATTTTTCCCAATTTAAAACCAGGTTAGTCTCCTTGTATCTCTGTAAGACCAAATTCAAGTGGTTTAGACATTCGTCAAATGAAGATCCAATTACTAAGAAGTCGTCCATGAAAACCTTGATAAACCTTTCAATCATGTCAAAGAATATTACCATCATACACCTCTGAAATGTGGCTAGAGCGTTGCAAAGACCAAAAGGCATCCTATGATAAGTAAAAGTACCGTAGGGACAAGTGAAAGTGGTCTTCTCCTGATCCTCTGGTGCAACAGGTATCTGATTATAGCCCGAGTATCCATCAAGAAAGTAGTAGTGTGAATGTCCAACCAACCTCTCCAACATTTGATCAATGAATGGGAGTGGGAAGTGATCCTTTCGTGTAGCTGCATTGAGTTTGCGATAGTCAATGCAAACTCTCCAACCCGTAACTGTTCTGGTGGGAATTAGTTCGTTCTTCTCATTTTTCACCATCGCGATTCCCCCTTTTTTCGGTACCACTTGAACAAGGCTGATCCATGCACTATTTGAAATTGGGTAGATAATTCCTGCATCCAATAACTTCAGTATCTCTGCCCTGACTACTTCCTTCATGTTTGGGTTCAATCTTCTCTGACTTTCTATGCTAGGCTTGCAATTTTCCTCCATTAAAATTTTATGCATGCACATGGAAGGACTGATTCCTTTAATGTTAGCTATTGTCCAACCAATCGCCGTCTTGTTCTCTCTAAGTACCTTGAGCAGTTTTTCCTCCTCCATCTCACTGACTGTGTTTGAAATGATTACTGGAAGTGTATCTGATTCTCCTAAATAAGCATATCTGAGATGTGGTGCAGTTGTTTGAGTTCTAAAACTGGTGGCTGCTGAACTGAAGGTAGTGGCTTTGTGTTTCCCATCCCCAGCTCCTCGAAGTGCCTCTTTCATGTGTATGGTGGGTTGGTCTCCAAAAATCTTGCACATGTTTCAACTTCAACAGACTCTGACTGGATTGATTGGGATTTTACAATACATGCCTCATAGGCATCAGATGGACCATGTAGTAAAAATGTTTCTTGTACTGCCTTGTCAATAATGTCAACTTGATAACAGCTATCAGATTCTGCTGGTAACTTCATTGCCTTGAATACATTGAATGATATCTGCTCCTCTCCCAATCTTAAAATCAACTGACCTCTTTGAACATCTATTAATGCTCTCCCTGTTGCCAGAAATGGTTTGCCAAGTATCAATAGAACATTCTTGTCCTCTTCCATGTCCAGGATAAGAAAGTATGCTGGAAATATGAACTTCTCAACCTTGATAAGTACATCTTCAATTATTCCTCTGGGATGTGTCAGTGACCTGTCAGCCAGCTGAAGTGTCACAGTGGTTGCTTTAGCTTCTCCCAATCCTAGTTTTCTGAAAACAGACAAAGGCATTAAATTAATACTTGCACCGAGGTCACATAATGCTTTATCGAAATATACTTCACCGCTAGCGGGATGTTGATATGGAGCTTTTTGAAGATTGCTAGAAATTTTTTGTATTGTTACTCCACTTTTTGCTTCTTCAAGCGCTGTGGAAAGGGAATCGGAGGTTCGTAGTGGTTGAGTGTGACTTTGGCCTTATCTTGTGATTCTTGTGAATTTTTCTTTGAACTTGATTCCTTTACAACTGTCTCCTCTTCAGCGGAGAAAGATGTTTCTCTAATCACTCCCGGTCTCTTGACATGGATTTCAGGTAATTGAACTCCACTTCGAGTTGTAATGGCCTTTGATTGCTCTTTAGGATTGATTTCTGTATTATTTGGTAAGTTACCTGGTGTTCTGCCAGTCAATGCGATGGCTAGCTGCCCCATCTGAGTTTCTAAATTTTTGATGGCTGCATTTTGATTTTGAAGTATAGCTTCGGCCTTCTCCATGAACTTTCCTATCATATCTTCCAATTGAGGCCTCTTCTCCTGTTGTTGAAATTTCCCCTGTGGTTTATTCTAATTCTGGTTGCTCCATGAGAAGTTAGGATGTTTCTTCCAGCTGGGATTGAAAGTCTCACCATATTGATTATGCTGCTAGCGTTGTCCCCACCGTGCGTAGTCTGCTTGCTCAATTCCTTGCATGAGTATAGGGCAATCTGATGTTTTGTGTTCGGCTCCACATTCCTCACAATTGCTCTTCTTAGCTTGTGATGCTTGTGATATGCTCTCGTGATACAGAGAATCAATTTTTGTAAAGATTGCTGAATAAGCATCCACCTCGTAGACACCTGGAGTTTTCTTTGGAGTTGCCTTCTCAGAAGACCACATGGCTGATGTGGTAGACATTCGCTCAAATAATTCCAATGCCCCATCAACTGTTCTTGTGGATATTGAGCCATCTGATGCTAAATCTACCATGCTCTTATGGTATGAAAGTAATCCTGTGTAGAAGAATCGAATCTGGGTCTTTTTATCGAACCCATGCTGAGGGCATTTCCGGAGCATGTTTTTAAATCTGTTCCAGGCTTCATCAAATGATTCAATCTCTCCTTGATTGAATACTGATATATCATGTCTCAGCTTTGCTATCTTGGCTGGGGAGAAGAACTTTGTGCAGAACTTGTGTGCCAGCTCATTCCATGTAGTGATACTTGCAATCGGGAGTGAATCCAACCATTCAAGTGCTCTGTCTCGTAGCGTATGTGGAAAAAGCCACAACCTAATGGCATCATCCAAAATCCCTTGGTATCTGAAATGTTGACACATATCCAGATCGAGATACGTGTGTGTGTGGGTTCTCCTCAGCCTTGCCATAGAATTGGTGTCCATTTTGAAACAGCTGTATCACATTGGTCTTCAACTGAAAATTAGGATGCCCAAACGGGGGATACACTATGCTGGACTGGCTTTGAATCACTTGAGGAGTCAAGAAATCCCCCAGAATCTCATTCCTTTCGTCCATTGCCTCTGCTTCGTTAGCATGAATCATGGGATTGTTTAATTCGTTGGCCATTTGTACTTGTGCTTCGCGGTGATTTCTTTGTCGTCGGTGAAAGGTGCACTCAATTTCAGGATCAGCTGGAATCAATTCTCCTCCAGGCAATCGTGACATGCAAATCTGAGAATTAAAACCAGTACGAGCACTTAGATTCAAGCAATTTAATTAACTAACACACAAATAGAGAATAATAAACTAAAATAAAAATAAAAATAAAAACAAAATTATGCCAGTAAAATAAATAAAAATTAAGTTCGAGTTAGTGCCTTAAGAAATAAAATTAAAGTAAACTCAATCCCCGACAACGGCGCCAAAAACTTGTTCGCGAAATATTTCTTTCGATTTAAATTACCGCAAGTGTACGGGTCGTGATAAGTAATAAAGTGGACTTTAGAAGTCCGAGTATCGTCCCACAGAGGAAAAGTAGTTCAATTTTACTTATTTTAGCCTTAACCGAAACTAATTGAGTTAAAATGAATTTTGGAGTCAAAAGCCCTAATTTTGGGAGAAATCTCCAAATTGAAAAACCCTAATTTCAAATCAAACCCTAATTTGGGGAAAATCCCCAAATCCCTAAACCCTAATTTCAAATCAACCCTAATTACTTAAATTCACTTAACGAATGACTCAATTACGAAATGTTAGAAAAATAAATGAAATGTATTGTCAATTTATGAAAATCTATGTAAAACAAATGTACTAGGAACACGAATCCCCACATAATTACTAATTAAACCCTAATTTCACAATTTTGATAATTCAATAAGAATTTGACAAATTAATGCTCCTAAATCTATTCAATACTCTCTCTCGAGATGTATTGAACCTATTCTCATAAATTATCAGCCTATATCTCTATGACGGATGCAATTATACAAAAACGCATATAATCTTTTTATAAGCAATTAAAGATTTACATAGGGCATAGGGGTATATTTCTATCCCCTATCGAACCCTATGATGAATTATATATGTCGAGTTTAATCTAATTTTCTCAAATTCAAAATTAAACCACCAAGTTCACACAAATTAAGTGCACATTAATTGTGGAAATAAATAAAGCAATATAATCCATTCAAATATCTCATTGAACTAATAATTCAAAATCATGAAATAACAAGTTCAATAATAATTACATGGTTTATCGATCACCTAGTTGCAGAAATCTAGCCTATCATGATAAAAATAACGAAATCTAACAAAGTATGAATAAAATACATCACCAAGTTATCAAAACTTGAAGAAATCTTGTAAATCTCGCATCAATTCTTGTTCTTGCCTTCAAATCCACTCCAAGATGAATGTTTTTGCCTGCCAATTCGTTCGTGCGGCTTCTAGATGTTTTGTTGCTATTTAAACCCGTCCAAATTAGGTTACCAAAGGAGTTGCAATCATATAAGGAAACTGCAAAAATCGGGGAAAAATTATACCTATGCGACCGCATAGGCATAAGAAAAATGGTGTTTTTTATCCCTGGAGGTTTACTCGCGACCGCATAGGTTTTATACTATGCGACCGCATAGTAGAGCTAACTTCTAGTTTGAGTCATTTTGGTCCTCAAGTTTCATTCCTTCACTCCTTGACCTCCTCTCTTGTTCCCAGTTGCTCCAATGTTCCCTTATAACTTCCAATTGGTGCTTGGCTTGATCAATTGCTTGATGTGTTCATCGGGTCAACTTTCAGATAATTGCAATTTGGTCCCTGAATTTTCATTTTGCTCCAATTTGGTCCTTTTTGGCTCTTTTCTCCTGAATTCCACTATTTCCATAGAATTTCCTACATTGCATGAATTTGACAAAGTTAAGTAACAATTCAATCATTTTACTTATATTTAAGTCATGTTTGTGATGTAAATAAGTATGCAAAAACACACTTATCACAAGTGTCAAACAAAGTGTCAAAAATCTGTGTAAAATTAGAAAAGTTCAATCGGTAAGGATCTTACTACATGTACACGATGGTATACACATTATTTTATACTTTGCCACAAGACGTTACCCTGCTGGACAGTTTAAATTTCACTCAATTTTCCCTTCCAATTGACACTTGACAACAATGCAAGTCTCAAACAACTTATCGAAAATCAGTGTACAAACTGCAAAGTTCAAACTGTCAGAACTTCACTACCTGTACACTATGGTGTACAATTTAGTTTATACTTTGCCCAGTGACGTTATCCTGTTCGACAGTTTAAATGCCAAACATAGTTCCTATCGAACTGACACTTGACAACAATGCAAGTGTCAAATAACGTGTCAAAAATCAGTGTACAAATAGCAAAGTTCAATCGAAAAGAACCTTGCTAGATGAACAATATGGTGTACACTTTAGATTACATTTTGTCACGTGACATTACCCTATTGGACAGTTTAAATTTCAAATAGTTTTCCCATCCAATTGACACTTGACAACAATTCAAGTGTTAAACAGTGTGTCGAAAATCAGTGTACTAATATCAAAGTTCAATCGATAAGGTTCTTGCTATATGTACACTATGGTCTACACTTTAGTTTACACTTTGTCACGCGACGTTACTCTATTGAACAGTTCAAATTTCAAATATTTTTCCCATCCAATTTACACTTGACAACAATGCAAGTGTCAAACAACATGTCAAAAATCAGTGTACAAATAGCAAAGTTCAATCGATAAGAACCTGGCTACATGTACACTATAGTGCATACCTTAGTTTACACTTTGCCACGTGACATTACCCTGTTTGACAGTTTAAATGTCAAACAATTTTCCCATCCAATTGACACTTGACAACAATGCGAGTGTCAAACAACGTGACAAAAATCAATGTAAAAATAGCAGTTTTTCCATCCAATTGACACTTGACAACAATGCAAGTGTCGTCAAAAATTAGTGTATAAATAGCAAAGTTAAATCCGTAAGAACCTTGCTACATGTACACTATGGTGTACACTTTAGTTTACTCTTTGCATGTGACATTACCCTATTTGACAGTTTAAATTTCAAATAGTTTTTCCATCCAATTGACACTTGACAACAAAGCATGTGTCAAACAACGTGTCAAAAATCAGTGTACAAATAGCAATGTTCAATCGGTAAGAACCTTGCTAGATGAACAATATAGTGTACACTTTAGATTTCACTCTGTCACATGACATTACTCTGTTGGACAGTTTAAATTTCAAATAATTTTCCCATCCATTTGACACATGACAACAATGTAAGTGTCAAACTACATGGCAAAAAGTAGTGTACAAATAGCAAAGTTCAACCGGCAAGAACCTTGCTAGATGAATAATTTGGTGTGCACAATAGATTACACATTGTCACGTGACATTACCCTGTTGGACAATTTAAATTTCACTCAGTTTTGCCATCCAGTTGACTCTTGACAACAATGCAAGTGTCAAACAACGTGTCGAAAATCAATGTACAAACCGCAAAGTTCAATCCCAAAGAAGCTTAATACATGTACACTATTGTCTACACTTTAGTTTATACTTTACCACATGATGTTACCCTGTTGGACAGTTTGAATTTTAAACAGTTTTCCCATCCAATCGACACTTAACAACAATGCAAGTGTCAAACAACGTGTCAAAAATTAATGTACAAATAGCAAATTTTCCATCCAATTGACACTTGAAAACAATGCAAGTGTCAAACAACGTGTCAAAAATTATTGTACAAATAGCAATGTTCAATCGGTAAGAACCTTGCTACATGTTTACTATGGTGTACACTTTAGTTTACACTTTGCCAAGTGAATTACCCTGTTTGACAGTTTAAATTTTAAATAGTTTTTCCATGCAATTGACACTTTACGACAATCCAAGTGTCAAACAAAGTGTAAAAAATCTGTGTACAAATAGAAAAATGGTAAGGACCATGCTACATGTACCCTATGGTGTACACTTTAGTTTACATTTTGCCATGTGACATTACCCTGTTTGATAGTTTAAACTTCAAACTATTTTCCCATCCCGTTGAAACTTGACAACAATGCAAGTGTTAAACAACGTGTCAAAAATCAATGTATAAACAGCAAAGTTCAATTCGTAAGAACCTTGCTACATGTACACTATGGTGCACACTTCAGTTTACACTTTGCCACGTGACATTACCCTGTTGGATAGTTTATATTTCAAATAGTTTTCCCATCCAATTGACACTTGGCAAATACGCAAGTGTCAAACAACATGTCCAAAATCAGTGTACAAATAGCAAATTTCAATCCGTAAGAACCTTGTTACATGTACACTATGGTGCACACACTTTAGTTTACACTTTATCACGTGACATTACCCTGTTGGATAGTTTAAATTTCTAACAGTTTTCCTATCCATTTGACACTTGACAACAATGCAAGTGTCAAACAACATGTCAAAAATAAGTGTACAAATTGTACACTTTAGTTTACACTTTGCCACGTAAGATTACCCTCTTGGGCAATTTAAATTTCAAATATTTTTCAAAAACCTATTAACACTAGACAACAACATGCAATTATCATACAATGTCTCAAAAATCAGTATACATATAGCAAAGTTCAATCGGTAAGAACCTTGCTACATGTACACTATAGTGTACACACTTTAGTTCACACATTGCCACGAGAAATTACCCTATAGGATAGTTCAAATTTTAAATAGTTTTCCTATCCAATTGACGTCTTCTGGTATTAGATAGCATGAGCTCTTTCCAGTATTTCATGGTATGAGGTGAAACGATGGGACATAAGTATCATGCTTATATCTGGGTTCAACCCTTGTTCAAACCTCTTGACTTTCTTGTCCTTTGTATCCACTAGATGTGGAGCATACCTTGAAAGTTGGTCAAACTTCCTTTCATACTCAATCAGGGACATAGTCCTTTGCTTGAGTTGGAGAAATTCACTTTCTTTGTGATCCCTCAAAGACTGTGGGAAGAACTTGTCCATTACTTCCTCTTTAAATTGCTCCCAAGTCAATTTCGCTTGTTACTTTGGGGTCCTCATCCTTGACATCGAGTCCCACCAGTGGCTTGCATTATCGGAGAACATAAACTCAGTACACTGGACCTTCATGGCATCCGTGCACCCAATTAATCAGAATATTCTCTCCAACTTGCGAAGCCACTCCTTGGCTGCAAGTGGATCAGCTGCTCCATTGAAGGTAGGGGGCTTGTGTCTTCTAAATTGCTCGACCACTGAAGCATGGGTTGGAGGAGCATTAGGAGCTGGTGGTAGGGGTTGCACCTAGTTTGGGTTTTGCCTACCAAGGTCTTGGATGGCTTGGAGGAGATCTCTTATCTGGTTTGCACGGGCCATTTTCCTTTAGACAAAATGTATGGTTCTTATTAGTTTCATACTTCGAATTCTAACAAAGAAGATAATGTTTTATTTCTTGACATAAAAAAAGTTATTACAAGGATTTAAATCTAATCCCTATAAGTTCTATGGATCTTCTTTGGTGGAGCCTCATCTCCAGAGGAGTCTTTTGCCTCAGGTCTGGATTCTATGTCCATCTCAACCTATGGCTCAGGCTTAGGATCATTTCCTTCTTCAGGCTCTTCTTCTTCATCAAGTTCAATTACTATCTCTGGTTGAGGTTCTAAGTTTTCCCTCCATAGGTCTAGGAGTGATTGGCAATACACTTCAAATTCAAATATATTTGGGTGTTCCTTTAGCATTACATCCCTAACTGTGACTCCCATATCTCCCCATTGAGGTGGAAGAGAGTGTATGAGGTTATTTATAGCCTCAATATGCGTTATCTCCATTCCAGCGTTCACCTCTGTCATGCATCTCTCATAGACATCATGTATATATTCGTCAAGTGGACGGAGCAGATCAATCACGTAATTCTCATAGGACTGAATGGTGATTCTATGGTTCAATGCTTCTCTATATGCCCTAGCCGTTCTACGGGCCAAATCTGTTGCATTTTCACATATCATACACTTTTTTTTTTACTCTTGAAAAGATGACTACTGTTACATAACATTCTACCTATAAATTCTAGCCCAATGCGTATCTTTTGAATAAAAAACACATCTTTCAAATCATTTCTAACTGGCATGAAAATAAGCATAAGTTGTACCATAGCATCTCAAAGCATCATAACATAGTCTTTTCATGAAAACATTAACTTTAAACATACCTAGGCCATAGGATGAGATTGATGGATGGATGCAAGATGCCATAGAGTATCTTAGACTTTTTCATTTTTTTTAAAAAAAAAAACATACTTGGTTTACAGAATCGACTAAACCCTTTTTTTTCATTTTTTTTAAACATACCTGGTCTATAGAACTGGCTAAACCGTGCTCTGATACCACGCTGTAATGCCCCGACTCCTTGTGGATCGGAACGCTACTTATTTTACTTAACTAACCAGTGGTTTAGTCATAGGATATGTTTTAGCGGAAGCTTAATTTTTACAATGATAATTTTAACAACTACCTTTCGAATACTTTAAATAAGACACTGAATAAAAAAATAACAAAACGTAATTCATTTGAAGAAAATACAACTTGTTCTCGCGTTCAGTGTTATTCAAATACTTTAAAGAAATAACATTGAAAACGTTCACAAAAATAAATCTAAATAACTGGTTCACTGGGTTTTTCCATGGGCTCGTTGCACCACTCTCCATCTTTTCCATCATCCAAGCGCAAGGTAGAACCATATCAATCTGTAGAGAAGGGGTTAATCCCGTGAGTTAAAAAACTCAATAGATATCATTGGTGCATTCGTGATCGAGCTATACATTTCAAAGCTGTAACTTTAGAAACCTTTTCATAGTAGGATTTTCGGTAGAATCCCAAGCATGTAGAGTCATGACTTAACACGACGCCTCGACCGGAAGTACATGTCGCACCCGGAGGCACCATTAGACATGGAGGTGTATGCCGTACTAGAGGTACCATTAGACATACAAACATTAACATAAATCTTCATTTTCTAGAAACTTATAACTTAACATGAATTAACACTTTGCACCTCTACCTACCTTGATCGATGCTTTGAACCTTGTTGAAAAATGCACTCCTTTGATGTTTCAAAAAAACACTCCGTTGAGAATTGATGCTTGGAAAACACTTCTTGATAGCACCAAAACTTCTAGGAAAAACTAATTTTCCTCCCTCTCCTTTTTCTAGATTTGAAAACTCTCTCTTTTATGCTTAGAAGCTTTTGTCTTGGTGTGAAAAATGTGTATTTATTGGGGCCTATTTATAGGTGAAAATCTCACAACTTAAGGGCAAGTGAAGGGCCTAATACTCATTAATACGGGTACCATTTATGTGGGAGTTATAGGTTTAAGAAGGTGCTAGAAAATCGTGTAGGAATTTGACTTTTCATATTCCGCGTACTTCAGTTGATACTGTACACCCTTTACTATTTCTATCATAACTTCTTCTCCCGATATCCGATTGAGGTAATTCAAAGTGCGTTAGAAAGCTAACTCAAAGAGCTACAACTTTCTTTGAATATCATTTGGAATGTTTTCTATGCCGTAAACGGCTCTCAAATGAGATTAAAAATCTGAAGTATACTTTAGCCATCCATTAATCATGTCTTAGTGCCACTAAGGTGTTTAAAATTATTTGACATTCTACAGAATAATTGTTTGAAATTTGTACTGTCAAACAAGATAATGTCACGTAGCAAAGTGCAAACTAAAGTGTACACCATAGTGTACTTGTAGGAAGGTTCTTATTGATTGAACTTTACTATATGTGCACTGATTTTTGACACATTGGTTGACACTTGCGTTGTTTTTAAGTGTCAGTTGGATGGGAAATTGTTTGAAAGTTAAAGTATCCAACTAGGTAATGTCATGTGGCAAAGTGTGAACTAAAGTATACGCCATAGTGCACATGTAGTAAGGTTCTTACCGATTGAACTTTGCTATTCGTACACTGATTTTTGACACGTTGTTTGACACTTGCATTGTTATCAAGTGTCAATTGGATAGGAAAACTGTTTTAAATTTATACTGTTAAATAGGGTAAGGTCACATAGCAAAGTGTAAACTGAAGTGTACACCATAGTGTACGTGTAGCAAGGTACTTACCGATTGAACTTTGCTATTTGTACATTAATTTTTGACAAGTTGGTTGACACTCGCATTGTTGTCAAGTATCAATTTGATGGGAAAATTGTTTGAAATTTAAACTATCCAACCAGGTAATGTCACGTGGCAAAGTGTAAACTAAAGTGTATACCATAGTGTACGTGTAACAAGGTTCTTACCGATTGAACTTTGCTTTTCGTACACTGATTTTTGACACATTGGTTGACACTTGCATTGTTGTGAAGTGTCAATTGGATAAAAAAGTTGTTTGAAATTTAAACTATCCAGTTTGGTAATGTGACGTGGTAAAGTGTAAACTAAAGTGTACACGATAGTGTACATGTCGCAATGTTCTTACCGTTTGAACTTTGCTATTCGTACACTGACTTTTGACATATTGTTTGACACTTGCATTGTTGTCAATTGTCAATTGGATGGAAAAATTGTTTGAAATTTAAACTATCCAACCGGGTAATGTCACGTGGCAAAATGTAAACTAAAGTATACACCATAGTATACGTGTAGCAAGGTTCTTACCGATTGAACTTTGCTATTCGTACACTAATTTTTGACATGTTGGTTGACACTTGCATTGTTGTCAAGTGTCAATTGGATGGGAAAATTGTTTGAAATTTAAACTATCCAACCGGGTAATGTGACGTGGCAAAGTGTAAACTATAGTGTACACCATAGTGTACATGGAGCAAGGTTTTTATTGATTGAACTTTGCCATTCGTACACTGATTTTTTACACGTTGTTTGACACTTGCATTGTTGTCCAGTGTCAATTGGGTGGAAAAAATTGTTTGAAATTTATATTGTCAAACAGGGTAATGTCACATAGCAAAGTGTAAACTAAAGTGTATACCATAGTGTACGTGTAGCAAGGTTCTTACTGATTGCTAGTTTTTGACACATTGGTTGACACTTGCATTGTTGTGAAGTGTCAATTGGATGGGAAATTGTTTGAAATTTAAACTATCCAACCGGGTAATGTCATGTGGCAAAGTGTGAACTTAAGTATACACCATACTGCACATCTCACAAGGTTCTTACCGATTGAAATTTGTTATTCGTACACTGATTTTTGGCACGTAGTTTGACACTTGCATTGTTGTCAAGTGTCAATCGGATAGGAAAACTATTTTAAATTTATACTGTCAAACAGGGTAATGTCACATAGCAAAGTGTAAACTAAAGTGTACACTGTAGTGTACGTGTTGCAAGGTATTTACCGATTGAACTTTGCTATTTGTACATTAATTTTTGACACGTTGGTTGACACTCGCATTGTTGTCAAGTGTCAATCGGATGGAAAAATTGTTTGAAATTTAAACTATCCAATCGGGTAATGTCACATGGCAAAATGTAAACTAAAGTTTACACCATAGTGTACGTGTAGCAAGGTTCTTACCGATTGAACTTTGCTATTCGTACACTAATTTTTGACACGTTGGTTGACACTCGTATTATTATCAAGTGTCAGTTGGATGGGAAAATTGTTTGAAATTTAAACTATCCAACAGGGTAATGTCACGTGGCAAAGTGTAAACTAAAGTATACACCATAGTGTACATGTAGCAGGGTTCTTATTGATTGAAATTTGCTATTCGAACACTGATTTTTGACACGTTATTTGCCACTTGCATTGTCGACAAGGGTCAATTGGATTGGAAAACTGTATGAAATCTATACAGTCAAATAGGGTTATGTCACGTAACAAAGTGTAAACTAAAGTGTACACCATAGTGTACGTGTGGCAAGGTTCTTACTGATTGGACTTTGCTATTCGTACACTGATTTTTGACACGTTGGTTAACACTTACACTGTTGTCAAGTGTCAATTCGATGGGAAAGTTGTTTGAAATTTAAACTAGCCAACCGGGTTAATGTCACGTGGAAAAGTGTAAACTAAAGTGTACACCATGGTATACATGTAGCAAGGTTCTTACCGATTTAACTTTGCTATTCTTACACTGATTTTTGAAACGTTGTTTGACACTTGCATTGTTGTCAAGTGTCAATTGGATGGGAAGACTATATGAAATTTATACTGTCAAATAGGGTAATGTCACGTAGAAAAGTGTAAACCAAAGTGTACACCACAGTGTACGTGTAGTAAGGTTCTTACCGATTGAACTTTGTTATTTGTGCACTAATTTTTGACACGTAGGCTGACACTTACATTGTTGTCAAGTGTCAATTGGATCAAAAAATTGCTTGAAATCTAAACTATCCAACTGGGTAATGCGACGTGGCAAAGTGCTAACTAATGTGTACGCCATAGTGTACGTATAGCATGGTTCTTACTGATTGAACTTTGTTATTTGTACACCGATTTTTGACATGTTGGTTAACACTTGCATTGTTGTCAAGTGTCAATTGGATGGGAAAATTGTTTGAAATTTTAACTATCCAATTGGGTAATGTGACGTGGCAAAGTGTAGACTATAGTGTACACTATACTGTACATGCAGCAAGGTTCTAACTTATTGAACTTTGCTATTCGTACACAGATTTTTTACACGTTGTTTAACTCTTGCATTGTTGTCCAGTATCAATTGGATGGAAAAATTGTTTGAAATTTATACTGTCAAACAGAGTAATGTCACATAGCAAAGTGTAAACTAAAGTGTACACCATAGTGTACGTATAGCAAGGTTCTTACCGATTGAACGTTGTTATTTGTACACTAATTTTTGACACGTTGGTTTGCACATGCGTTGTTGTGAAGTGTCAACTAGATGGGAAATTATTTGAAATTTAAACTATCCAACCAAGTAACATCACGTGGCAAAGTTTGAACTAAAGTATATACCATAGTGCACATGTAGCAAGGTTCTTACCGATTGAAGTTTGCTATTCGTACACTAATTTTTGACACGTTGTTTGACACTTACATTGTTGTCAAGTGTCAGTTAGATTGGAAAACTATTTTAAATTTATACTGTCAAATAGGGCAATGTCACGTAGTAAAGTGTAAACTAAAGTGCACACCATAGTGTACGTGTAACAAGGTTCCTACCGATTGAACTTTGCTATTCGTACACTAATTTTTGACACATTGGTTGACACTCGCATTTTTGTCAAGTGTCAATTGGATGGGAAAATTGTTTGAAATTTAAACTATCCGACCAGGTAATGTCACGTGGCAAATTGTAAACTAAAGTATACACCATGAAGCACATGTAGCAAGGTTCTTACCGATTGAACTTTACTATTCGTACACTGATTTTTGACACGTTGTTTGACACTTGTATTGCTGTCAAGTGTCAATTGGATTGGAAAACTATTTTAAATTTATACTGTTAAGCAGGGTAATGTCACGTAGGAATGTTCTTGCCAATTGAACTTTGCTATTTGTACATTGATTTTTGACATATTGGTTGACACTCGCATTGTTGTCAAGTGTCAATTGAATGGGAAAATTGATTGAAATTTAAACTATCCAATCAGGTAATGTCACGTGGCAAAGTGTAAACTAAAGTGTACACCATAGTGTACGTGTAACAAGGTTCTTACCGATTGAGCTTTGCTATTCGTACTCTAATTTTTGACACTTTGGTTGACACTCGCATTGTTGTCAAGTGTCAGTTGGATGGAAAAATCGATTGAATTTTAAATTATCCAACAGGGTAATGTCACGTAGCAAAGTCTAAACTAAAGTATACACCATAGTGTACATGTAGCAGGTTTCTTACTGATCGAAATTTGCTATTCGAACACTGATTTTTGACACGTTATTTGACACTTGTGTTTTTGTCAAGGGTCAATTGGATTGGAAAACTATTTGAAATCTATACTGTCAAACAGGGTAATGTCACGTAACAAAGTGTAAAATAAAGTGTACACCATAGTGTACGTGTGGCAAGGTTCTTACCGATTGGACTTTGCTATTTGAACACTGATTTTTGACACGTTGGTTGGCACTTGCATTGTTGTCAAGTGTCAATTGGATGGGAAAATTGTTTGAAATTTAAACTATCCAACCGGGTTAATGTCACATGGAAAAGTGTAAAATAAGTGTACACCATGGTGTGCATGTAGCAAGGTTCTTACCGATTTAACTTTGCTATTCTTACACTAATTTTTGAACATTGTTTCACACTTGCATTGTTGTCAAGTGTCAATTGGGTGGGAAGACTGTATGAAATTTATACTATCAAATAGGGTAATGTCACTTAGAAAAGTTTAAACTAAAGTGTATACCGTAGTATACGTGTAGCAAGGTTCTTACCGATTGAATTTTGCTATTTGTGCACTGATTTTTGACACATTGGTTGACACTTGCATTGTTGTTAAGTTTCAATTGGATGGAAAAATTGTTTGAAATTTAAACTATCCAACCAGGTAATGTCACGTGGCAAAGTGTAAACTAAAGTATACTCCATAGTGCACACGTAGCAAGGTTCTTACTGATTGAACTTTGCTATTCATACACTGATTTTTGACACGTTGTTTGACACTTGCATTGTTGTAAAGTGTCAATTGGATAGGAAAACTATTTTAAATTTATACTGTCAAACAGGGTAATGTCACGTAGCAAAGTTCTTGTCGATTGAAATTTGCTATTTGTACATTGATTTTTGACACGTTGGTTGACACTCGCATTGTTGTCAAGTGTCAATCGGATGGGAAAATGGATTGAAATTTAAACTATTCAATCGGGTAATGTCACGTGGCAAAGCGTAAACTTGTGTACACCATAGTGTACGTGTAGAAAGGTTGTAACCGATTGAACTTTGCTATTCGTACACTAATTTTTGACACATTGGTTGACACGCGCATTGTTGTCAAGTGTCAATTGGATGGGAAAACTGTTTGAAATTTAAAATATCCAATCGGATAATGTCATGTGACAGAGTATAAACTAAAGTGTACAACATAGTGTACATGTTGCAGGGTTCTTACCAGTTGAACTTTGCTACTCGTACACTGATTTTTGACACGTTGTTTGACACTAGCGATGTTGTAAAAGGTCAATTGGATGGAAAAACTATTTGAAATTTATACTGTCAAACAGGGTAATGTCATGTAGGAAAGTGTAAACTAAAGTGTACACCGTAGTGTACGTGTAGCAAGGTTCTTATCGATTGAACTTTACAATTTGTTTACTGATTTTTTACACATTGGTTGACACTTACATTGTTGTCAAGTGTCAATTCGATGGGAAAATTCTGAAATTATAGCTATCCAACCGGGTAATGTCACATGGGAAAGTGTAAACTAAAGTGTGCACCATAGTGTACATACAGCAGGGTTCTTACCGATTCAACTTTGCTAATGTTACATTAATTTTTGAAATGTTGTTTGATACCTGCATTGTTGTCAAGTGTCAATTGGATGGGAAAACTGTATGAAATTTATACTGTTAAATAGGGTAATGTCACGTAGAAATGTGTAAACTAAAGTGTACACCATAGTGTACGTGTAGCAAGGTTCTTGCCGATCGAACTTTACTATTTGTGCACTGAGTTTTGATGCATAGGTTGACACTTGTACTATTGTCAAGTGTCAATTGGATGGGAAAATTGTTTCAAATTTAAACTATCCAACCGGGTAATGTGACGTGGCAAAGTGTAAACTAAAGTGTACACGATAGTGTACATGTCGCAATGTTCTTACCGATTGAACTTTGCTATTCGTACACTGATTTTTGACACGTTGTTTGACACTCTCATTATTGTCAGGTGTCAATTGGATGGGAGAATTGTTTGAAATTTAAACTATCCAACCGGGTAATGTGATGTGGCAAAGTGTAAACTAAAGTGTACACCACAGTGTATATGTAGCAAGGTTCTTACCGATTGAACTTTGCTATTTGTACAATGATTTTGACAACTTGTTGGACACTTGCATTGTTGTCAAGTGTCACTTGGATAGAAAAACTGTTTGAAATTTATACCAAAAAATAGGGAAATATCACGTAGCAAAGTGTAAACTAAATTGTACACCATAGTGCACATGTAGCAAGGTTTTTACCTATTGAACTTTGCTATTCGTACACTGATTTTTGACACGTTGTTTGTCCCTTGCATTGTTGTCAAGTGTCAATCGGATGGGAAAACTATAGGAAATTTATTTTGTCAAAGAGGGTAATGTCACGTAGCAAAGTGTAAACTAAAGTATACACAATAGTGTACGTGTAGCAAGGTTCTTACCGATTGAACATTGTTATTTGTACACTGATTTTTGACATATTGGTTGACACTTGAATTGTTGTGAAGTGTCAATTGGATGGGAAATTGTTTGAAATTCAAACTATCCAACTGGGTAATGTCACATGGTAAAGTGTAAACTAAAG
Organism: Olea europaea var. sylvestris; assembly: GCF_002742605.1. NCBI lineage: Eukaryota > Viridiplantae > Streptophyta > Magnoliopsida > Lamiales > Oleaceae > Olea > Olea europaea. The sequence continues at coordinate 397,391 of NW_019256636.1, read as the reverse complement.
TGTACACAATAGTGTACATGTGGCAAGGTTCTTACTGATTTAACTTTGCTATTCTTATACTGATTTTTGCAACGTTGTTTGACACTTACATTGTTATCAAGTGTCAATTGGATAGGAAAACCGTATGAAATTTATTCTGCCAAATAGGGTAATGTCACGTAGCAAAGTGTAAACTAAAGTGTACACCATAGTATACATGTAGCAAGATTCTTATCGATTTTATATTGCTATTCTTTCACGGATTTTTTACACGTTGTTTGACACTTGCATTGTTGTCAAGCATCAATTGGATAGGAAAACTATTTTAAATTTATATTGTCAGGGTAACGTCACGTAACAAAGTGTAAACTAAAGTATAAACAATAGTGTACGTGTAGCAAGGTTCTTATCGATTGAACTTTGCTATTCGTTTACTAATTTTTGACACGTTGGTTGACACTTACATTGTTGTCAAGTGTCAATTGGATGGGAAAATTGTTTGAAATTTTAACTATCCAACCGGGTAATGTCACGTGGCACTGTGTAATCTAAAGTGTACACCAAAGTGTACATATAGCAAGGTTCTTACCGATTGAACTTTGTTATTTGTACACTAATTTTTGACACGTTGGTTGACACTTGCATTGTTGTTAAGTATCAATTGGAAAGGAAAATTGTTTGAAATTTAAACAATCCAACCGGGTAATGTGATGTGGTAAAGTGTAAGCTAAAGTGTACACCATAGTGTACATTTGCCAAGGTTCTTACATATTTAACTTTGCTATTCTTACACTGATTTTTGCAACGATGTTTGACACTTGCATTGTTGTCAAGTGTACATTGGATGGAAAAACTGTATGAAATTTATACTGTCAAATAGGGTAATGTCACGCAGCAAAGTGTAAACAAAAGTTTACACCACAGTGTACGTGTAACAAGGTTCTTACCGATTAAAATTTGCTATTTGTTTATTGATTTTTGACATGTTGGTTGACGCTTGCATTGTTGTCAAGTGTCAATTGGATGAGAAATTTTTTTGAAATTTAAACTTTTCAACTAGGTAATGTGACGTGGTAAAGTGTAAACTAAAGTGTACACCACAGTGTATATGTAGCAAGGTTCTTACCGATTGAACTTTGCTATTCGTACACTGATTTTTGACAAGTTGTTGGACACTTGCATCGTTGTCAAGTGTCACTTGGATAGAAAAACTGTTTGAAACTTATACTATAAAATAGGGAAATGTGGCGTAGCAAAGTGTAAACTAAATTATACACCATAGTGCACATGTAGCAAAGTTCTAACCTATTGAACTTTGCTATTCGTACGCTGATTTTTGACACATTGTTTGCCCCTTGCATTATTGTCAAGTGTCAATCGGATGGGAAAACTGTAGGAAATTTATTTTGTCAAAGAGGGTAATGTCACGTAGCAAAGTGTAAACTAAAGTGTACACAATAGTGTACGTGTAGCAAGGTTCTTACCGATTGAACATTGCTATTTGTACACTGATTTTTGATACATTGGTTGACACTTTCGTTGTTGTCAAGTGTCAGTTGGATGGGAAATTTTTTTGAAATTTAAACTATCTAACTGGGTAATGTCACATGGCAAAGTGTAAACTAAAGTGTACACAATAGTGTACATGTGGCAAGGTTCTTACTGATTTAACTTTGCTATTCTTATACTGATTTTTGCAATGTTGTTTGACACTTACATTGTTGTCAAGTGTCAATTGGATGGGAAAACCGTATGAAATTTATTCTGTCAATTAGGGTAATGTCACGTAGCAAAGTGTAAACTGAAGTGTACACCATAGTGTACGTGTGGTAAGGTTCTTACCGATTAAACTTTGTTATTTGTGCACTGATTTTTGACACGTTGGTTGAGACTTGCATTGTTGTCAAGTATCAATTGGATCAAAAAATTGATTGAAATTTTAAACTATCGAACCGGGTAATGTGATGTGGCAAAGTGTAAACTAATGTGCGCACCATAGTGTAAATGTCGCAAGGTTCTTACCGATTGAACTTTGCTATTCGTACACTGATTTTTGACACGTTGTTTGACACTTGCATCGTTGTCAAGTGTCAATTGGATAGGAAAACTATTTTAAATTTATACTATCAAACACGATAATGTCACGTAGTGAAGTGTAAACTAAAGTGTACACCATAGTGAACGTGTAGCAAGGTTCTTACCGATTGAACTTTTCTATTTGTACACTAATTTTTGACACATTGGTTGACACTCGCATTATTGTTAAGTGTCAATTGGATGGGAATATTGTTCGAAATTTAAACTATCCAATCGAGTAATGTCACGTGGCAAAGTACAAACTAAAGTGGACACCATAGTGTATTTGTAGCAAGGTTCTTAACGATTGAACTTTGTTGTTCGTACACTGATTTTTGACATGTTGTTTGACACTTGCATTGTTGTCAAGGGTCAATTGGATGAGAAAACTGTTTGAAATTTATACTATCAAATAGGGTAATTTCACGTTGCAAAGTGTAAACTAAAGTATAAACCATATTGTACGTGTAGCAATGTTCTCACCGATTGAACTTTGCTATTTGTGCACTGATTTTTGACACATTGATTGACACCTGCATTGTTGTCAATTGTCAATTGGATCGGAAAATTATTTGAAATGTAAGCTATCCAATCGGGAAATGTGATGTGGCAAAGTGTAAACTAGTGTGTGCACCACAGTGTACATGTCGCAAGGTTCTTACCGATTGAACTTTCCTATTCGTACATTGGTTTTTGACCCGTTGTTAGACACTTGCATTGTTGTCAAGTGTCAATTGGATGGAAAAGCTGTTTGAAATTTATACTGTGAAACAGGGTAATGTCGCGTAGCAAAGTGTAAACTAAAGTGTACACCATAGTGTATGTGTAGCAAAGTTCTTACAGATTTAACTTTGCTATTTGTGCACTGATTTTTGACATTTAGGTTGACACTTGCATTGTTGTCAGGTGTCAATTGGATGAGAAAATTGCTTGAAATTTAAACTATCCAACCAGGTAATGTTATGCGGCAAAGTGTAAACTAAAGTGTACACCATAGTGTACATGTAGCAAGGTTCTTACCGATTTAACTTTGCTATTCTTACACGAATTTTTTACACGTTGCTTGACACTTGCATTGTTGTCAAGTGTCAATTGGATAGGAAAACTATTTTAAATTTATGCTGTCAAGGTAACGTCACGTAGCAAAATGTAAACTAAAGTATCAACCATAGTGTACGTGTAGCTAGGTTCTTTCTGATTGAACTTTGCTATTTGTTTACTGATTTTTAACACGTTGGTTGACACTTGCATTGTTTTCAAGTGTCAATTGGATGGGAAAATTATTTGAAATTTAAACTATCCAACCTGGTAATGTCACGTGGCAAAGTGTAAACGAAAGTGTACACCAAAGTGTACATGTAGCAATGTTCTTACCAATTTAACTTTGCTATTCTTACACTGATTTTTACAACGTTGTTCGACACTTGTATTGTTGTCAAGTGTCAATTGGATGGAAAATTTGTTTGAAATTTATATTGTCAAACAGGCTAATGTCACGTGGTAAAATGTAATCTAAAGTGTACACCATAGCGTACGTGTAGCAAGGTTCTTACTGCTTGAACTTTGTTATTTGTGCACTGATTTTTGACACGTTGGTTGACACTTGCGGTGTTGTTAAGTGTCAATTGGAAAGGAAATTTGTTTAAAATTTAAACAGTCCAACCGGGTAATGTGATGTGGTAAAGTGTAAACTAAAGTGTACACCATAGTGTACATGTTGCAAGGTTCTTACCAATTTATCTTTGCTATTCTTACACTGATTTTTGACGCTTTGTTTGACACTTGCTTTGTTGTCAAGTGTACATTGGATGGGAAAATTGTATGAAATTTATACTGTCAAATAGGGTAACGTCACATAGCTAAGTGTAAACAAAAGTTTACACCATAGTGTACATGTAGCATGGTTCTTATCGATTGAACTTTGCTATTTGTTTACTGATTTTTGACACGCCGGTTGACACTTGCATTGTTGTCAAGTGTCAATTGGATGGAAAAATTGATTGAAATTTAAACTATCCAACCGGGTAATGTGACGTGGTAAAGTGTAAACTAAAGTATACACCACAGTGTATATTTAGCAAGTTTCTTACCAATTGAACTTTGCTATTCGTACGCTGATTTTTGACAAGTTGTTTGACACTTGCATTGTTTTCAAGTGTCACTTGGATGGAAAAACTGTTTGAAATTTATACTGGAAAATAGGGTAATGTCGCGTAGCAAAGTGAAAACTAAAGTGTACACCATAGTGCACATGTAACAAGGTTCTTACCGATTGAACTTTTCTATTCGTCACTGATTTTTGACACGTTGTTTGTCGCTTGGATTGTTGTCAAGCGTCAATCGGATGGGAAAACTATATGAAATTTATACTGTCAAAAAGGGTAATGTCACGTAGCAAAGTGTAAACTGAAGTGTACACCATAGTGTACGTGTAGCAAGGTTCTTACAGATTGAACTTTGCTATTTGTGCACTAATTTTTGACACGTTGGTTGACACTTGCATTATTGTTAAGTGTCAATTGGAAAGGAAAATTGTTTGAAATTTAAACAATCCAACCGGGTAATGTGAGGTGGCAAAGTGTACACCATAGTGTACATGTGGCAAGGATCTTACCGATTTAACTTTGCTATTTTCACACTGATTTTTGACATGTTGTTTGACACTTGCATTATTGTCAAGTGTACATTGGATGGGAAAACTATATGAAATTTACACTGTCAAATAGGGTAATATCACGTCATAAAGTGTAAACTAAAGTGTACGCCATTTTGTACGTGTAGCAATGTTCTTACCGATTAAACTTTGCTATTTATGCACGGATTTTTGACCCATTGGTTGGCACTTGTATTGTTGTGAAGTGTCAATTAGATGGAAAATTGTTTGAAATTTAAACTATCCAACTGGGCAATGTCACATGACAAAGTGTAAACTAAAGTATACACCATAGTGCACATGTAGCAAAGTTCTTACCTATTGAACTTTGCTATTCGTACACTGGTTTTTGACACGTTGTTTAACACTTGCATTGTTGTTAAGTGTCAACTAGATAGGATAATAGTTTTAAATTTATACTGTCAAACAGGGTAATGTCACGTAGTGATGTGTAAACTAAAGTGTACAACATAGTATACGTGTAGCAAGGTTCTTACCGATTAAACTTTGCTATTCGTACACTAATTTTTGACACGTTGGTTGACACTTGCATTATTGTCAAATGTCAATTGGATGGGAAAATTGTTTGAAATTTAAACTATCCCACCGAGTAATGTCACGTGGCAAAGTGTAAAATAAAGTGTACACCATAGTGTATATGTAGCAAGGTTCTTACCGATTGAACTTTGCTATTCATAGACTGATTTTTGACACGTTGTTTGACACTTGCGTTGTTGTCAAGGATCAATTAGATGGGAAAACTGCTTGAAATTTATACTGTCAAACAGGGTAATGTCACGTAGCAAAGTGTAAACTAAAGTATAAAACATAGTGTACGTGTAGCAAGGTTCTTACCGATTGAACTTTGCTATTTGTGCACTGATTTTTGACAAGTTGGTTGACACCTGCATTGTTGTCAAGTGTCAATTGGATCGAAAAATTGTTTGAAATGTAAGCTATCTAACCAGGAAATGTGATGTGGGAAAGTGTAAACTAGTGTGTACATCATAGTGTACATGTCGCAAGGTTCTTATCGATTGAATTTTGCTTTTAGTACATTGATTTTTGACATGTTGTTAGACACTTGCATTGTTGTCAAGTGTCAATTGGATGGGAAAACTATTTAAAATGTATACTGTAAAACAGGGTAATGCTGCATAGCAAAGTGTAAACTAAATTGTACACCATAGTGTACGTGTAGCAAAGTTCTTAACGATTGAACTTTGCTGTTTGTGCACTAATTTTTGACATACATGTTGACACTTGCATTGTTGTCAAGTGTCAATTGGATGGGAAAATTGTTTGAAATTTAAACTATCCAACCAAGTAATGTCACGCGGCAAAGTGTAAACTAAAGTGTACACCATAGTGTATATGTAGCAAGGTTCTTACCGATTTAACTTTGCTATTCTTACACAGATTTTTTACACGTTGTTTAACACTTGCATTGTTGTCAAGCGTCAATTGTGTAGGAAAATTGTTTTAAATTTATACTGCCAGGGTAACGTCATGTAGCAAAGTGTAAACTAAAGTATAAACCAATGTGTACGTGTAGCAAGGTTCTTACCGATTGAACATCACTATTTGTTTACTGATTTTTGACACATTGGTTGACACTTGAATTGTTGTCAAGTGTCAATTAGATTGAAAAATTGTTTAAAATTTAAACTATCCAACCGGGTAATGTCACGTGGCAAAGTGTAAACTAAAGTGTACACCAAAGTGTACATGTAGGAAGGTTCTTATCGATTTAACTTTGCTATTCTCACACTGATTTTTACCACGTTGTTCAACACTTGTATTGTGGTCAAGTTTCAATTGGATGGAAAAATTGTTTGAAATTTATACTGTCAAACAGGGTTATGTCACGTAGTAAAGTGTAAACTAAAGTGTACACCATAGCATATATGTAGCAAAGTTCTTAGCGATTGAACTTTGCTATTTGTGCACTGATTTTTGACACCTTGGTTGACACTTACACTGTTGTTAAGTGTCAATTGGAAAGGAAAATTATTTGACATTTAAACAATCCAACCGGGTAATGTGAAGTGGCAAAGTGTAAACTAAAGTGTACACCATAGTGTACATGTGGCAAGGTTCTTACCGATTTAACATTACTATTCTTCCACTAATTTTTGACACGTTGGTTGACACTTGCGTGGTTGTCAAGTGTCAATTGGATGGGATATTATTTGAAATTTAAACTATCCAACCAGGTAATGTGACGTGGCAAAGTGTAAACTAAAGTGTACATCACAGTGTATATGTAGCAAGGTTCTTACCGATTGAACTTTCCTATTCGTACACTGATTTTTGACACGTTGTTTGACACTTACATTGTTGTCAAGTGTCACTTGGATGGAAAAACTGTTTGAAATTTATACTGTTAAATAGGGTAAGGTCGCGTGGCAAAGTGTATACTAAAGTGTACACCATAGTGTACGTGTAACGAGGTTCTTACCGATTGAACTTTGTTATTTGTGTACTATTTTTTGGCACGTGGGATGATACTTGTATTGTTGTCAAGTGTCAATTAGATGGGAAAACTATTTGAAATTTAAACTATCCAAACGAGTAATGTCAAGCAGCAAAGTGTAAACTAAAGTGTACACCATAGTGTACATGTAGCAAGGTTCTTACTGATTTAACTCTGCTACTCTTACACTGACTTTTTACACGTTGTTAGATATTTGTATTGTTGTCAATTGTCAATTGGATAGGAAAAATATTTTAAATTTATATTGTCAAACAGGGTAATGTCACGTAGCAAACAGTAAATTAAAGTATAAGCCATAGTATATGTGTAGCAGGGTTCTTACCGATTGAACTTTGCTATTTGTTTACTTATTTTTGACACGTTGGTTGACACTTGTATTGTTGTCAAGTGTCAATTGGATGGGAAAATTGTTTGAAATTTAACCTATCCAATCTGGTAATGTTACGTGGCAAAGTGTAAACTAAAGTGTACAACATAGAATACATGTAGCAAGGCTTTTACCGATTTAACTTTGCTATTCTTACACTGATTTTTGACACGTTGTTTCACACTTGCATTGTGGTCAAGTGTCAATTGGATGGAAAAATTGTTTGAAATTTATATTGTCAAATAGGGTAATGTCACGTAGCAAAGTGTAAACTAAAGTGTACACCATAGTGTACATGTAGCAAGGTTCTTACCGACTAACCTTTGCTATTTGTGCACTAATTTTTGACATGTTGGTTGACACTCACATTGTTGTCAAGTGTCAATTGGATGGGAAATTGTTCAAAATTTAAACTATCCAACCGGGTAATGTCACGTGGCAAAGTGTGAACTGAAGTATACACCACAGTACACATGTAGCAAGCTTCTTACCGATTGAACTTTCCTATTCGTACACTGATTTTTTACATGTTGTTCGACACTTTCATTGTTGTCAAGTGCCAATTGAATCGAAAAAACTGTTTGAAATTCGTACTGTAAAATAGGGTAATGTCGCATAGCAATGTGTGAAAGTGTACATCATAGTGTCCGTGTAGCAAGGTTCTTACTGACTGAACTTTGCTATTTGTATACTATTTTTTGACACATAGGTTGAGACTTGCATTGTTGTCAAGTGTCAATTGGATGGGAAAACTATTTGAAACTTAAACTATCCAACCGAGTAATGTCACGTGGCAATGTGTAAACTAAAGTGTACACCATAGTGTACATGTAGCAAGGTTCATATTGATTTAACTCTGCTATTCTTACAATGATTTTTTACACGTTGTTTGACACTTGCATTGTGGTCAAGTGTCGATTGGATGGAAAAATTGTTTGAAATTTATAATGTTAAATAGCGTAATGTCACGTAGCAAAGCGTAAACTAAAGTGTACACTATAGTGTACATGTAGCAAGGTTTTTACCGATTGAACTTTTCTATTTGTGCACTGATTTTTGACTTGTTGGTTGACACTTGCATTGGTGTCAAGTGTCAATCGGATTGGAAAATTGTTTGAAATTTAAATTATCCAACTGGGTAATGTGACGTGGCAAAGTGTAAACTAGAGTGTACACCATACTGTACATGTGGCAAGGTTCTTACCGATGGGAAAATTGTATGACATTTATACTGTCAAATAGGGTAATGTCACGTAGCAAAGTGTAAACTAAAGTGTACACCATAGTGTACGTGTAGGAAGGTTCTTACTAATTGAACTTTGCTATTTGTGTACTGTTTTTTGATACGTAGGTTGACACTTGCATTGTTACCAAGTGTCAATTGGATGGGAAAACTATTTTGAAATTTATATTGTCAAATAGGGTAATGTCACGTAGCAAAGCGTAAACTAAAGTGTACACTATAGTGTACGTGTAGCAAGGTTCTTACCAATTGAACTTTGCTATTTTTAAACTAATTTTTAACACGTCGGTTGACACTTGCATTGTCGTCAAGTGTCAATTGGATGGGAAAATTGATTGAAATTTAAACTGTCCAACCAGGTAATGTGACGTGGCAAAGTGTAAACAAAAGTGTATACCATAGTGTACATGTAGCAAGGTTCTTACCGATTGAACTTTGGTATTCGTACACTGATTTTTGACAAGTTGTTTGACACTTACATTGTTGTCAAGTGTCAATTAGATGGGAAAACTGTTTGAAATTTATACTGTCAAACAGGGTAATGTCACGTGGTAATGTGTAAACTAAATTGTACACCATAGTGTACATGTAGCAAGGTTCTTATCGATTGAACTTTGCTATTTGTTTACTGATTTTTGACATGTTGGTTGGTACTTGCATTGTTGTCATGTGTCAATTGCATGGGAAAATTGATTGAAATTTATAAACTATACAACCGGGTAAAGTCATGTGACAAAGTGTAAACTAATGTGTACACAGTAGTGTACGTGTAGCAAGGTTCTTACCGATTGAACTTTGCTAATTTTGCACTGATTTTTGACACAATGGTTGACACTCGCATTGTTGTCAAGTGTCCATTCGATCGAAAAATTGTTTGAAATTTAATCTATCCAACCAGGTAATCTCACGTTGCAAAGTGTAAACTAAAGTGTACACCATTGTGAACATGTAGCAAGGTTCTTACCGATTGAACTTTGCTATTCATACACTAATTTTTGACATGTTGTTTGACACTTGCATTCGTGTCAAGTGTCAATTGGATGGGAAAACTGTTTGAAATTTATAATGTCAATAAGAGTAATGTCACGTAGCAAAGTATACACTATAGTGTACGTGTAGCAAGCTTCTTACTGATTGAACTTCGCTATTTTTAAAATGATTTTTGACACGTTGGTTGACACTTGCATTGTTGTCAAGGGTCAATTGGATGGGAAAATTGATTTAAATTTAAACTATCCAACCGGGTAATATGACGTGGCAAAGTGTGTGCACCATAGTGTACATGTGCAATGTTCTTAACGATTGAACTTTGGTATTCGTACACTAATTTTTGACACGTTGTTTGACACTTGCATTGTTGTCAAGTGTCAATTGGATAGAAAAACTGTTGGAAATTTGTACTTTCAAACAGGGTAATGTCACGTAGTAAAGTGTAAACTAAAGTGTACACCATAGTGTACATGTAGCAAAGTTCTTACCGATTGAACTTTGCTATTCTTACACTAATTTTTGACTCATTGTTTAACACTTGCATTGTTGTCAAGTGTCAATTGGATGGAAAAACTATTCGCAATTTATACTGTCAAACAGGGTAATGTCACGTAGCGAAGTGTAAACTAAAGTATACACCACAGCGTACGTGTAGCAGGGTTCTTAACAATTAGACTTTGCAATTCGTGCACTGATTTTTGACATGTTGGTTGACACTTGGATTGTTTTCATGTGTCAATAGGATGGGAAAATTGTTTGAAATTTATATTATCAAATAGGGTAATGTCACATAGCAAAGTGTAAACTAAAGTGTACACCATAGTGTACGTGTAGCAAGGTTCTTATCGATTAAACTTTGCTATTCGTACACTGATTTTCGACACGTTGTGTGATGCTTGCATTGTTGTCAAGGGTCAATTGGATGGGAAAATTGATTTAAATTTAAACTATCCAACCGGGTAATATAACGTGGCAAAGTGTGTGCACCATTGTGTACATGTAGCAATGTTCTTACCGATTGAACTTTGGTATTCGTACACTGATTTTTGACACGTTGTTTGACACACGCATTGTTGTCAAGTGTCAATTGGATGGGAAAACTGTTGGAAATTTGTACTGTCAAACAGGGTAATGTCACGTAGTAAAGTGTAAACTAAAGTGTACTCCATAGTGTACATGTAGGAAGGTTCTTACCGATTGAACTTTTCTATTCTTACACTTATTTTTGACTCATTCTTTGACACTTACATTGTTGTCAAGTGTCAATTGGATGGAAAAATTGTTTGCAATTTATACTGTCAAACAAGGTAATGTAACATAGCGAAGTGTAAACTAAAGTGTACACCATAGTGTACGTGTAGCAGGGTTCTTAACAATTAGACTTTGCAATTCGTGCACTGATTTTTGACACGTTGGTTGACACTTGGATTGTTTTCATGCATTAATAGGGTGGGAAAATTGTTTGAAATTTATATTGTCAAATAGGGTAATGTCACATAGCAAAGTGTAAACTGAAGTGTACACCATAGTGTACGTGTAGCAAGGTCCTTACCGATTAAACTTTGCTATTCGTACACTGATTTTTGACACGTTGTGTGATGTTTGCATTGTTGTCAAGGGTCAATTGGATGGGAAAACTTTTTGAAATTTAAACTGTCAAACTGCGTAATGCCACATGGTAAAGTATTAACTAAAGTGTACATCATATTGTACATGTAGCAAGGTTCTTATCGATTAAAATTTTCTATTTGTACACTGATTTTTGACACGTTGTTTGACACTTGCATTGTTGTCAAGTGTTAATTAGATAGGAAAACTATTTGAAATTTATACTGTCAAACAGGGTAATGTCACGTGGTAATGTGTAAACTAAAGTGTACACCATAGTGTACATGTAGCAAGTTCTTACGGATTGAACTTTGCTATTTGTTTACTGATTTTTGACATGTTGGTTCATACTTGCATTGTTGTCAAGTGTCAATTGCATGGGAAAATTGATTGAAATTTATAAACTATACAACCGGGTAAAGTCACGTGACAAAGTGTAAACTATAGTGTACACCATAGTATACGTGTAGTAAGGTTCTTATCGATAGAACTTTGCTATTCGTACACTAATTTTTGAGACGTTGATTGACACTTGCATTATTGTCAAGTGTCAACTGGATGGAAAAATTGTTTGAAATTTAAACTATCCAACCGGGTAATGTCATGTGGCAAAGTGTAAATTAAAGTGTGCACCATAGTGTACATGTAGCAAAGTTCTTACCAATTGAACATTGCTATTTGTTCACTGATTTTTGACACGTTTTTGGACACTTGCATTGTTGTCAAGTGTCAATTTGATGGAAAAACTGTTTAAAATTTATACGGTCAAACAGGGTAATGTCGCGTAGAAAAGTGTAAACTGAAGTGTACACCATAGTGTACGTGTAGCAGGGTTCTTACCGATTGAACTTTGCTATTTGTACTCTAGTTTTTGACAGATTGGTTGACACATACATTGTTGTCAAGTGTCAATTGGATAGGAAAATTGTTTGAAATTTAAACTATCGAACAGAGTAATATCACGTGGCAAAGCATAAACTAAAGTGTGCAGCATAGTGTACATCTAGCAAGGTTCTTACCGATTGAACTTTGCTATTCATACACTGATTTTTGACACGTTGTTTGACACTTACATTGTTGCCATGTGTCAATTGGATGGGTAAACTCTTTGAAATTTATACTGTCAAATAGGGTAATGTCATGTAGCAAAGTGTAAACTAAAGTGTCCACCATAGTGTACGTGAAGCAAAGTTCTTACCGATTGAACTTTACTATTTGTACACTTATTTTTGAGACATTGGTTGACACTTGTATTGTTGCGAAGTATCAATTGGATGGGAAAATTGTTTGAAATTTAAACTTTCCAACTAGATAATGTCACGTGACAAAGTGTAAGCTAAAGTGTACACGATAATATACATGTAGCAAGGTTCTTACCGATTTAACTTCACTATTCGTACGCTGATTTTTGACACGTTGTTTGACACTTGCATTGTTGTCAAGTGTCAATTCGATGGGAAAACTATTTGAAATTTAAACTGCCCAACAAGGTAATGTCACGTGACATAGTGTTAACTAAAGTATACACCATAGTGTACTTGTAGCAAGATTCTTACCGATTGAACTTTGCTATTCGTACACAGATTTTTGACCCGTTATTTGACACTTGTATTGTTGTAAAGTTTCAATTGGATAAGAAAATTGTTTGAAATTTATACTGTCAAACAGGGTAATGTCACGTAACAAAGTGTAAACTAAAGTGTACACCATAGTGTACGTGTAGCAATGTTATTATTGATTGAACTTTGTTATTCGTACACTAATTTTTGATACGCTGTTTGACACATACATTGTTGTAAAGTGTCAATTGGATGGAAAAATTGTTTGAAATTTATATTATCAAATAGGGTAATGTCACGTAACAAAGTGTAAACTAAATTGTACACCATAGTGTACGTGTTGCAAGGTTCTTACCGATTGAACTTGGCTATTTTTACACTGATTTTTGACACGTCGGTTTACACTTGCATTGTTGTCAAGTATCAATTGGATGGGAAAACTTTTTGAAATCTAAACTATCCATCCGGCTAATGTCTCGTGGGAAAGTGTAAACTAAAGTATAGACCATAGTGTACCTGTAGCAATGTTCTTACCGATTGAACTTTGCTATTTGTACACTGATTTTTTTACACGTTATTTGAAACATGCATTGTTGTCAAGTGTCAATTGGATGGGAAAATTGTTTGAAATTTATACTTTCAAATAGGGTAATGTCACGTAGCAAAGTATAAACAAAAGTGTACACCATAGTGGACGTGTAGCATGGTTCTTACCAAGTGAACTTTGCTATTTGTGCACCAATTTTTGACACGTTGGTTGACACTTGTATTATTGTCAAGTGTCAATTGGATGGGAAAATTGTTTGAAATTTAAACTATCCAACCGGGTAATGTCATGTGGCAAAGTGTAAACTAAAGTGTACACTATAGTGTACCAGTAGCAAGGTTCGTATCGATGGAACTTTGCTAATCGTACACTAATTTTTGACACGTTGTTTGACACTTGTTTTGTTGTCAAGTGTCAGTTGGATAGAAAAACTGTTTGAAATTTAGTCGGTCAAACAGGGTAATGTCACGTAGCAAAGTGTTAACTAAAGTTTACACCATAGTGTACGTGTAGCAAGGTTCTTACCTATTGAACTTTGCTATTTTTACACTGATTTTTGACACGTTGCTTGACACTTGCATTGTTGTCAAGTGTAAATTGGATGAGAAAATTGTTTGAAATTTAAACTATCCAACTGATAATGTCACGTGGCAAAGTGTAAACTAAAGTGTACACCATAGTGTACCTCTAACAAGGTTCTTATCGATTGAACTTTGCTATTCATACACTGATTTTTGACACTTGCATTGTTGTCAAGTGTCAATTGGATGGATAACTATTTGATAGTTATACTGTTAAACAAGGTAATGTCACGTAGAAAAGTGAAAACTAAAGTGTACACGATAGTGTATGTAAAGCAAGGTTCTTACCGATTGAACTTTGCTATTTATACACTTATTTTTGACGCGTTGGTTAACACTTGCATTGTTGTGAAGTGTCAATTGGATGGGAAAATTGTTCGAAATTTGAACTATCCAACTAGGTAATATCACGTGACAAAGTGTAAACTAAAGTGTACACAATAATATACATGTAGCGAGGCTCTTACCGATTGAACTTTGCTATTCGTACACTAATTTTCGACACGTTGTTTGACACTTGCATTGTTGTCAAGTGTCAATTGGACGGGAAAACTATTTGAAATTTAAACTTTCCAACAAGGTAATGTCAAGTGGCAAAGTGTTAACTAATGTGTACACCATAGTGTACTTATAGCAAGGTTCTTACCAATTGAACTTTGCTATTCATGCACTAATTTTTGACACGTTGTTTGACACTTGTATTGTTGTCAAGTTTCAATTGGATGGGAAAACTCTTTGAAATTTATACTGTCAAACAGGGTAATCTCATGTAGCAAAGTGTAAACTAAAGTGTATACCCTAGTGTACGTGTAGCAAGGTTATTATCGATTGAACTTTGTTATTCGTACACTAATTTTTGACACGTTGTTTGACACATATATTGTTGTCAAGTGCCAATAGGATGGAAAAACTGTTTGAAATTTATATTGTCAAATAGGGTAATGTCACGTAGCAAAGTGTAAACTAAAGTGTACACCATAGTGTACGTGTAGCAAGGTTCTTACCGATTGAACTTTGCTATTCGTACGCTGATTTTTGACACATTGTTTAAAACTTGTATTGCTGTTAAGTGTCAATTGGATGGGAAAATTCTTTGAAATTTATACTATCAAACAGGGTAATGTGTAGCATGGTTCTTACCGATTGAACTTTGCAATTTGTGCACGGATTTTTGACACGTTAGTTGACACTTGCATTGTTGTCAGTGTGTCAATTGGATGAGAAAATTGCTTAAAATTTAAACTATCCAACCGGGTAATGTTACGTGGCAAAGTGCAAACTAAAGTGTACACCATAGTCTACCTGTTGCAAGGTTCTTACCGATTGAAATTCGCTATTCGTACACTGATTTTTGACACATTGTTTGACGCTGCCATTATTGTCAAGTGTCAATTGGATGGAAAAACTATTTGAAATTCATAGACAAACAGGGTAATGTCACGTAGTAATGTGTAAACTAAAGTGTAAACCATAGTGTACGTGTAGCAAGGTTCTTACCGATTAAACTTTGCGATTTGCACACTGATTTTTGACATGTTAGTTGACACTTGCATTGTTGTCGGGTGTCAATTGGATGGGAAAATTGTCTGAAATTTAAACTGTCCAACTGGGTAATGTCACATGGCAAAGTGTAAACTAAAGCGTGTACACCATAGTGCACATGTGGCATGGTTTTTACCAATTGAACTTTGCGATTTGTACACTGATTTTTGACACATTGTTTGACACATGCAGTGTTATCAAGTGTCAATTTGGTGGAAAAAATATTTCAAATTTAAACTGTCCAAAAGAGTAAAGTCACGTGGGAAAGTGTAAAATAAAGTGTACACCATAGTGCACATGTCGTAAGGTTCTTACCGATTGAACTTTGCTATCTGTACATTGATTTTTGACACGTTATTTGACACATGTATTGTTGTCAAGTGTCAATTGGGTGGGAAAACTGCTTGACATTTAAACTGTCCGACTGGGTAAAGTTACATGGCAAACTGTAAACTAAAGTGCACACCATAGTGCACATGAAACAAGGTTCTTACCGATTGAACTTTGCTATTTGTACACTAATTTTGGACATGTTGTTTGACACTTGACTTGTTTTCAAGTGTCAATTGGATGAGAAAACTGTTTGAAATTTAAACTGTCCAGCGGGGTAATCTCACGTGGCAAGGTGTAAACTAAAGTATACACCATAGTGTACATCTAGCAAGGTTCGTACCTATTGAATATTGCTACTTGTACACTAATTTTTGACACGTTGTTTAACACTTACATTGTTGTCGAGTGTTAATTGGCTGGGAAAATTGTTTGAAATTTAAACTTTTCGACAAGGTAAAGTCACGTGGCAAAATGTAAAGTTAAGTGTACACCATAGTGTACATGTCGCAAGGTTCTTACTGATTGAACTTTGCTATTTGTACACTGATTTTTGACACGTTGTTTGACACTTGCATTGTTGTCAAGTGTCAAATGGGTGGGAAAAAATTAGAAATTTAAACTGTCCAACAAGGATATGTCACGTGGTGAAGTGTAAAAAAAAGTATACACCATATTTTACGTGAAGCAAGGTTCTTTCCGAATGAATTTTGCTATTTGTAAACTGATTTTTGACAGGTTGTTTGACACTTGCATTGTTGTCAAGTATCAATTGGATTGGGTAACTATTTGAAATTTAAACCGTCCAATGGGGTAATGTCACGTAGTAAAGTGTAAACTAAAGTGTACACTATAGTGTACCTGTAGAAAGGTTCTTACCGATTGAACTTTGTTATTTGTACACTGATTTTGGACACATAGTTTGACACTTGAATTGTTGTCAAGTGTCAATTGGATGGGAAAACTCTTTGAAATCTAAACTATCCAACGGGGTAATCTCAAGTGGCAAAGTGTAAACTAAAGTATACACCATAGTGTACATGTAGTAAGGTTTGTACACTAATTTTTGACACATTGTTTGACACTTGCATTTTTTTCAAGTGTCAATTGGTTGGGAAAATTGTTTGAGATTTATACTGTCAAACAGGGTAATGTCATGTAATAAAGTGTAAACTAAAGTATACACCACAGGGTACGTGTAGCAGGATTCTTACCGATTGAACTTTTCAATTCATACATTGATTTTTGACACGTTGTTTGACACTTGCATTGTTGTCCAGTGTCAATTAGATAGGAAAATTGTTTGAAAGTTTATACTGTCCAATAGGGTAATTGGATGGGAAATGATGCGAACCCTGTAGTAATGGAAACTACGAAACCCACAACGAGATTGATGCGAAACCCAAGAACGCCAATACTAACCCGATTTTGGATCTTGAATCCAAGAATTGAACCAAGAAACCCTAGATTAGAGAAGAACCTAAAACCCCTTGATCACAATTAAAAGAACCCACAATCCGATTGTTTAGAACGCCACAAGAAATTGAATCTTGATAAGTTCCAAGATTGTTCAAGAAGGACAAGAAATTGAAAGAAAAATTCTCTCTCTATAATATTAAGCAAAAAGTCAAAAGTTCTTACAATGAAAAATATTATCCTATTTATACTAATGAATAAAAACGTCCAAAACCATCAAATTATGGTAATAATTTGATTTCATAAGAATTCTATCGAAACTAGGGAATTCGGTCAAAAGTTCTTACAATGGTTTATTTCCATGCGGTCGCATGGTTCAACAAGAATTGGTGTTTTGATTTTTGGTATGCATGTGTGCAGCCGCATGGTGTTTTGGTCTGTGCGGCCGTACAGACTTGTTTTCAGCCTCCGGTTTCGTCGCTTGATAACAAATTGATCCAAGTTGATTCGGCCTTCGACACGAACATGAAAGTTGCGCAATTTTGAGTTCCGAACATGGTTCCATTAATGGTTTCTTGAACAAGCAATCCCATCGCTTGTTTCACTTTCTTTGCCCTTGATCGCGTCATTGGTTTACCATCGACTACCAACGGGTCTCGTCTCGCACTTGCCTTTGTCGGACTTGACTCCTGGATCATATCAAGAAAACTGTTTGAAATTTAAACTGTCCAACGGGGTAATCTCAAGTAGCAAAGTATAAACTAAAGTATATACCATAGTGTACATGTAGCAAGGTTCTTACCGATTGAACTTTGTTATTTGTACATTGATTTTTGACACGTTGTTTGACACTTGCATTGTTGTCAAGTGTCAATTCAATGGGAAAACTGTTTGAAATTTATATTGTCAAATAGGGTAATGTCACGTAGTAAAGTGTAAACTAAAGTGTACACCATAGTATATGTGTAGCAAGGTTCTTACCAATTGAAATTTGCTATTCATACATTAATTTTTGACACGTTATTTGACACTTGCATTATTGTCCAGTGTCAGTTAGACAGGAAAACTGTTTGAAATTCAAATTGTCCAATAGGGTAATGTCACGTGGCAAAGTGTAAACTAAAGTGTGTGCACCATAGTGTACATGTACCAAGGTTCTTACCGATTGAACTTTGCTATTTGTACACTAATTTTTGACACGTTGTTTGACACTTGCATTGTTGTTAAGTGTGAATTGGGTGGGAAAACTATTTGAAATTTAAACTGTCCAACAGGGTAATGTCACGTGGTAAAGTGTAAACTAAAGTGCACACCATAGAGCTCATGAAACAAGGTTCTTACCAATTAAACATATTTTTGGCACGTTGTTTGTCACTTAGATTGTTGTCAAGTATCAATTAGATGGAAAAACTGTTCCAAATTTAAATAGCCCAATAGGGTAATGTCACATGGAAAAGTGTAAAATATAGTGTACATTATAGTGCATATGTAACACGGTTCTTACCGATTGAACTATTCTATTTGTAATTGATTTTTGACACGTTGTTTGACACTTGCGATGTTGTCAAGTGTCAATTGGATGGGAAAACTTTTTGAAATTTAAACTGCCCAACAGGGCAATGTCACGTGCCAAAGTTTAAACTTAAGTGTGTATACCTTAGTGTACATGTCGTAAGGTTCTTCCCGATTGGACTTTTCTATCTGTACACTAATTTTTAACACGTAGTTTGACACTTGTGTTGTTTTCAAGTGTCAATTGGACGGGAAAACTCTTCAAAATTTAAACTGCTTGATGAAAGAGGGCAATGTCAGGTGGCAAAGTGTAAAATAAAGTGTACAACATAGTGTATGTAATACTCCGAAATTTTATGCTCGTTTAAATTTCTTTTAGGATACTGATTTAACTTTCAATATTCTTTTGGCCATAAGAAAAAGGGGGCGCCACCTTTGTAGTGGTTAACACTAGAGGTAGTTAATGAATGCAGGCATGAAGTGCTAAATGTTGTATATGCATGAAGTGATCTTTAGTTAGTCGAAATATAAGTCAAATTTGGATTTGAATGAAGTAGATTATTTTGTTAGGACTTCAATTGACCAAATGATTAAATTATTTTGTTGGGATTTATTTTACAATCTACAATATTTGAATATGTAAGTTGGATACAAATTTAAATTTGGGATATGCTTTGCTAATAATGAAAGTTAGAGGGACTAGGTTATATTATTTGAAAAATGAGAGACTTCCTTTGTAAATCTAGAATTTGTGGCCACTTATTACCCTATAATCAACCCACTTGTCATTTATCAT